>NC_082684.1:95253218-95500939 GCF_949987515.2 Delphinus delphis | reverse complement strand
ATGCAGTATCACTCAGCAATGAAATCTGTGTCATCAGGCCCGTAGCAGCATAATGAGTGGATTCAGGTACGATGATTCTAACTGAAATAAGTCACACAGAAAAAGAAACATCATAAGATATCACTAATACACGGAATGGAAACTTGGCTACACAGGAGCTCAATTACAGAACAGAACAGGGTCTCAAATTTAGAAAACCAACTTATGCTTGCTTAAGGGTAAAGGTGAGTTGGGGTGCTGCATAAAACCAGAGATTGAAATGAGCACAGATAAAGTTCCTTAAGCCAAATATGGAATAGACAAGAGCTACTCCTTGCTCAACGAAATGGACTCAACACCGCATATTAAATGCCTAAGAATGTACCTGACTAGTAAGTATCTTAAAACCTATGGATTGCTATGTCTCCGAAAGAGAATCAAGCATGTGTACAGGGGCATAAACGCAGCAGTGATAGGATTGGAGAGGTTCGGTGAGCAAATGAAGACCCTTTGAAGTCATATTGCATGGTACCCATTCCACGGGTTTCAACTACCCAGGTTTAAGGTATTCTTCCTTCAGCTAAAACATGCATGTGGAACCTAGAGTATGATCAACCATGTGATCGGGAGACGTGTTCAAATATGTCTCAGTTTTCGTACCCTGGTACTCGGGTGCAACATTCCAGACGCTTTACTAACACTCTCCCCACTTGGAGAGTCAGTCCCTTTAACCTCCTGTTTGGCCCAGTTTGCAATTTCTGTGGAAGATGAACAGGAATAGCGAGAACCAATGAGAGACTAGCTGGAGGTGTCTGGACGGGCAAATTTAACTCTCATTTCCCACCAGGAAGAGGAATTAACCAAAGGCTCAGCGTGCCGTGCCAGAACCAGATTAGGGCCTGAAGCCATCCTGCGGTGTTGCGGCCAGGTCACAAGAAAGCGAGTTGAAGAAAGGAGCTCAGGGGCACTGTAATTCACAAACCTGCAGAGTTATAAATGACAGCTATCGTCCAAAAATAGACTGAAGTAAGGCTGCCAAGAGGACTTGAAAGCGGGGCAGAATTGCAGGAAACCGATTTCAGGAGGTAGACTGGAATTGCATTGCAAGCATAGGAAAAGAGGCAGAACGTCCACAATGATGCACTTGGCCAAAAAGGGCGTATGCGTTTTTTCCTGAATATATTCAGGAAAAAACGCATACGCCCTTTTTGGCCAACCAAGCAAGCTTGCAAAGGAAATCTGCACTACAATGAAGTCTCACTTCCCCCCGGTCAAAAGGGCCATCTGAAAAAAAGTGTAAAATGCAGAAAGGCAGGACAGGCCATGGAGAACTGGGAGCCTTGTTATGCTGATGGGCGGGATGTAAATTGCCAACAACCACTCGGGAGAAGTGTATGGTGTTTCCTGAAACATCTAAAAAACAAAGCAACAGAGCCTAGGGCACTTCCACTTATGGTCCTATAGCTTAGGGAATTTAAAATCAAAAAGACACAGCCACCCCAAAGTTTGGAACGGCTCTGTTTACAAGAACCTCGTTTACAGTACAAGTTCAACATCGTAGAAATTGAAAAATGGATAAAGAAGTTGTGGTATTTACTTACAAAGCAATATCACTCAGCAATGAAATCTGTGTCATCAGGCCCTTAGCAGCACAATGAGTGGATTCAGGTACGATGATTCTAACTGAAATAAGTCACACAGAAAAAGAAACATCATAAGATATCAGTAATACACGGAATGTAAACTTGGCTACACAGGAACTGAATTACAGAACAGAACAGGGTCTCAAATTTAGAAAACCAACTTATGCTTGCTTAAGGGGAAAGGTGAGTTGGGGTGCTGCATAAAACCAGAGATTGAAATGAGCACAGATAAAGTTCCTTAAGCCAAATATGGAATAGACAAGAGCTACTCCTTGCTCAACGAAATGGACTCAACACCGCATATTAAACGCCTAAGAATGTACCTGACTAGTAAGTATCTTAAAACCTATGGATTGCTATGTCTCCGAAACAGAATCAAGCATGTGTACAGGGGCATAAACGCAGCAGTGATAGGATTGGAGAGGTTCGGTGAGCAAATGAAGACCCTTTGAAGTCATATTGCATGGTACCCATTCCACGGGTTTCAACTACCCAGGTTTTAGGTATTCTTCCTTCAGCTAAAACATGCATGTGGAACCCAAGTATGATCAACCATGTGAACGGGAGACGTGTTCAAATATGTCTCAGTTTTCCTCCCCTGGTACTCGGGTGCAACATTCCAGACGCTTTACTAACACTCTCCCCACTTGGAGAGTCAGTCCCTTTAACCTCCTGTTTGGCCCAGTTTGCAATTTCTGCCGAAGATGAACAGGAATAGCGAGAACCAATGAGAGGCTAGCTGGAGGTGTCTGGACGGGCAAATTTAACTCTCATTTCCCACCAGGAAGAGGAATTAACCAAAGGCTCAGCGTGCCGTGCCAGAACCAGATTAGGGCCTGAAGACATCCTGCGGTGTTGCGGCCAGGTCACAAGAAAGCGAGTTGAAGAAAGGAGCTCAGGGGCACTGTAATTCACAAACCTGCAGAGTTATAAATGACAGCTATCGTCCAAAAATAGACTGAAGTAAGGCTGCCAAGAGGACTTGAAAGCGGGGCAGAATTGCAGGAAACCGATTTCAGGAGGTAGACTGGAATTGCATTGCAAGCATAGGAAAAGAGGCAGAACGTCCACAATGATGCACTTGGCCAAAAAGGGCGTATGCGTTTTTTCCTGAATATATTCAGGAAAAAACGCATACGCCCTTTTTGGCCAACCAAGCAAGCTTGCAAAGGAAATCTGCACTACAATGAAGTCTCACTTCCCCCCGGTCAAAAGGGCCATCTGAAAAAAGTGTAAAATCCAGAAAGGCAAGACAGGCCATGGAGAACTGGGAGCCTTGTTATGCTGATGGGCGGGATGTAAATTGCCAACAACCACTCGGGAGAAGTGTATGGTGTTTCCTGAAACATCTAAAAAACAAAGCAACAGAGCCTAGGGCACTTCCACTTATGGTCCTATAGCTTAGGGAATTTAAAATCAAAAAGACACAGCCACCCCAAAGTTTGGAACGGCTCTGTTTACAAGAACCTCGTTTACAGTACAAGTTCAACATCACAGAAATTGAAAAATGGATAAAGAAGTTGTGGTATTTACTTACAAAGCAATATCACTCAGCAATGAAATCTGTGTCATCAGGCCCTTAGCAGCACAATGAGTGGATTCAGGTATGATGATTCTAACTGAAATAAGTCACACAGAAAAAGAAACATCATAAGATATCACTAATACACGGAATGTAAACTTGGCTACACAGGAACTGAATTACAGAACAGAACAGGGTCTCAAATTTAGAAAACCAACTTATGCTTGCTTAAGGGTAAAGGTGAGTTGGGGTGCTGCATAAAACCAGAGATTGAAATGAGCACAGATAAAGTTCCTTAAGCCAAATATGGAATAGACAAGAGCTACTCCTTGCTCAACGAAATGGACTCAACACCGCATATTAAACGCCTAAGAATGTACCTGACTAGTAAGTATCTTAAAACCTATGGATTGCTATGTCTCCGAAACAGAATCAAGCATGTGTACAGGGGCATAAACGCAGCAGTGATAGGATTGGAGAGGTTCGGTGAGCAAATGAAGACCCTTTGAAGTCATATTGCATGGTACCCATTCCACGGGTTTCAACTACCCAGGTTTTAGGTATTCTTCCTTCAGCTAAAACATGCATGTGGAACCCAAGTATGATCAACCATGTGAACGGGAGACGTGTTCAAATATGTCTCAGTTTTCCTCCCCTGGTACTCGGGTGCAACATTCCAGACGCTTTACTAACACTCTCCCCACTTGAAAAGTCAGCGCCTTTAACCTCCTGTTTGGCCCAGTTTGCAATTTCTGCGGAAGATGAACAGGAATAGCGAGAACCAATGAGAGGCTAGCTGGAGGTGTCTGGACGGGCAAATTTAACTCTCATTTCCCACCAGGAAGAGGAAATAACCAAAGGCTCAGCGTGCCGTGCCGGAACCAGATTAGGGCCTGAAGCCATCTTGCGGTGTTGCGGCCAGCTCAAAAGAAAGCGAGTTGAAGAAAGGAGCTCAGGGGCACTGTAATTCACAAACCTGCAGAGTTATAAATGACAGCTATCGTCCAAAAATAGACTGAAGTAAGGCTGCCAAGAGGACTTGAAAGCGGGGCAGAATTGCAGGAAACCGATTTCAGGAGGTAGACTGGAATTGCATTGAAAGCATAGGAAAAGAGGCAGAACGTCCACAATGATGCACTTGGCCAAAAAGGGCGTATGCGTTTTTTCCTGAATATATTCAGGAAAAAACGCATACGCCCTTTTTGGCCAACCAAGCAAGCTTGCAAAGGAAATCTGCACTACAATGAAGTCTCACTTCCCCCCGGTCAAAAAGGCCATCTGAAAAAAGTGTAAAATCCAGAAAGGCAGGACAGGCCATGGAGAACTGGGAGCCTTGTTATGCTGAAGGGCGGGATGTAAATTGCCAACAACCACTCGGGAGAAGTGTATGGTGTTTCCTGAAACATCTAAAAAACAAAGCAACAGAGCCTAGGGCACTTCCACTTATGGTCCTATAGCTTAGGGAATTTAAAATCAAAAAGACACAGCCACCCCAAAGTTTCGAAAGGCTCTGTTTACAAGAACCTCATTTACAGTACAAGTTCAACATCGCAGAAAGTGAAAAATGGATAAAAAAGTTGTGGTATTTACTTACAAAGCAATATCACTCAGCAATGAAATCTGTGTCATCAGGACCTTAGCAGCACAATGAGTGGATTCAGGTATGATGATTCTAACTGAAATAAGTCACACAGAAAAAGAAACATCATAAGATATCAGTAATACACGGAATGGAAACTTGGCTACACAGGAACTGAATTACAGAACAGAACAGGGTCTCAAATTTAGAAAACCAACTTATGCTTGCTTAAGGGTAAAGGTGAGTTGGGGTGCTGCATAAAACCAGAGATTGAAATGAGCACAGATAAAGTTCCTTAAGCCAAATATGGAATAGACAAGAGCTACTCCTTGCTCAACGAAATGGACTCAACACCGCATATTAAACGCCTAAGAATGTACCTGACTAGTAAGTATCTTAAAACCTATGGATTGCTATGTCTCCGAAAGAGAATCAAGCATGTGTACAGGGGCATAAACGCAGCAGTGATAGGATTGGAGAGGTTTGGTGAGCAAATGAAGACCCTTTGAAGGCATATTGCATGGTACCCATTCCACGGGTTTCAACTACCCAGGTTTAAGGTATTCTTCCTTCAGCTAAAACATGCATGTGGAACCCAAGTATGATCAACCATGTGAACGGGAGACGTGTTCAAATATGTCTCAGTTTTCCTCCCCTGGTACTCGGGTGCAACATTCCAGACGCTTTACTAACACTCTCCCCACTTGGAAAGTCAGCGCCTTTAACCTCCTGTTTGGCCCAGTTTGCAATTTCTGCGGAAGATGAACAGGAATAGCGAGAACCAATGAGAGACTAGCTGGAGGTGTCTGGACGGGCAAATTTAACTCTCATTTCCCACCAGGAAGGGGAAATAACCAAAGGCTCAGCATGCCGTGCCGGAACCAGATTAGGGCCTGAAGCCATCCTGCGGTGTTGCGGCCAGGTCACAAGAAAGCGAGTTGAAGAAAGGAGCTCAGGGACACTGTAATTCACAAACCTGCAGAGTTATAAATGACAGCTATCGTCCAAAAATAGACTGAAGTAAGGCTGCCAAGAGGACTTGAAAGCGGGGCAGAATTGCAGGAAACCGATTTCAGGAGGTAGACTGGAATTGCATTGCAAGCATAGGAAAAGAGGCAGAACGTCCACAATGATGCACTTGGCCAAAAAGGGCGTATGCGTTTTTTCCTGAATATATTCAGGAAAAAACGCATACGCCCTTTTTGGCCAACCAAGCAAGCTTGCAAAGGAAATCTGCACTACAATGAAGTCTCACTTCCCCCCGGTCAAAAGGGCCATCTGAAAAAAGTGTAAAATCCAGAAAGGCAGGACAGGCCATGGAGAACTGGGAGCCTTGTTATGCTGATGGGCGGGATGTAAATTGCCAACAAACACTCGGGAGAAGTGTATGGTGTTTCCTGAAACATGTAAAAAACAAAGCAACAGAGCCTAGGGCACTTCCACTTATGGTCCTATAGCTTAGGGAATTTAAAATCAAAAAGACACAGCCACCCCAAAGTTTGGAACGGCTCTGTTTACAAGAACCTCGTTTACAGTACAAGTTCAACATCGCAGAAATTGAAAAATGGATAAAGAAGTTGTGGTATTTACTTACAAAGCAATATCACTCAGCAATGAAATCTGTGTCATCAGGCCCTTAGCAGCACAATGAGTGGATTCAGGTATGATGATTCTAACTGAAATAAGTCACACAGAAAAAGAAACATCATAAGATATCACTAATACACGGAATGTAAACTTGGCTACACAGGAACTGAATTACAGAACAGAACAGGGTCTCAAATTTAGAAAACCAACTTATGCTTGCTTAAGGGTAAAGGTGAGTTGGGGTGCTGCATAAAACCAGAGATTGAAATGAGCACAGATAAAGTTCCTTAAGCCAAATATGAAATAGACAAGAGCTACTCCTTGCTCAACGAAATGGACTCAACACCGCATATTAAACGCCTAAGAATGTACCTGACTAGTAAGTATCTTAAAACCTATGGATTACTATGTCTCCGAAAGAGAATCAAGCATGTGTACAGGGGCATAAACGAAGCAGTGATAGGATTGGAGAGGTTCGGTGAGCAAATGAAGACCCTTTGAAGTCATATTGCATGGTACCCATTCCACGGGTTTCAACTACCCAGGTTTTAGGTATTCCTCCTTCAGCTAAAACATGCATGTGGAACCCAAGTATGATCAACCATGTGAATGGGAGACGTGTTCAAATATGTCTCAGTTTTCCTCCCCTGGTACTCGGGTGCAACATTCCAGACGCTTTACTAACACTCTCCCCACTTGAAAAGTCAGCGCCTTTAACCTCCTGTTTGGCCCAGTTTGCAATTTCTGTGGAAGATGAACAGGAATAGCGAGAACCAATGAGAGGCTAGCTGGAGGTGTCTGGACGGGCAAATTTAACTCTCATTTCCCACCAGGAAGAGGAATTAACCAAAGGCTCAGCGTGCCGTACCAGAACCAGATTAGGGCCTGAAGCCATCCTGCGGTGTTGCGGCCAGCTCAAAAGAAAGCGAGTTGAAGAAAGGAGCTCAGGGGCACTGTAATTCACAAACCTGCAGAGTTATAAATGACAGCTATCGTCCAAAAATAGACTGAAGTAAGGCTGCCAAGAGGACTTGAAAGCGGGGCAGAATTGCAGGAAACCGATTTCAGGAGGTAGACTGGAATTGCATTGAAAGCATAGGAAAAGAGGCAGAACGTCCACAATGATGCACTTGGCCAAAAAGGGCGTATGCGTTTTTTCCTGAATATATTCAGGAAAAAACGCATACGCCCTTTTTGGCCAACCAAGCAAGCTTGCAAAGGAAATCTGCACTACAATGAAGTCTCACTTCCCCCCGGTCAAAAGGGCCATCTGAAAACAGTGTAAAATCCAGAAAGGCAGGACAGGCCATGGAGAACTGGGAGCCTTGTTATGCTGATGGGCGGGATGTAAATTGCCAACAGACACTTGGGAGAAGTGTATGGTGTTTCCTGAAACATCTAAAAAACAAAGCAACAGAGGCTAGGGCACTGCCACTTATGGTCCTATAGCTTAGGGAAATTAAAATCAAAAAGACACAGCCACCCCAAACTTTGGGACGCCTCTGTTTACAAGAACCTCGTTTACAGTACAAGTTCAACATCGCAGAAAGTGAAAAATGGATAAAGAAGTTGTGGTATTTACTTACAAAGCAATATCACTCAGCAATGAAATCTGTGTCATCAGGCCCTTAGCAGCACAATGAGTGGATTCAGGTATGATGATTCTAACTGAAATAAGTCACACAGAAAAAGAAACATCATAAGATATCAGTAATACATGGAATGTAAACTTGGCTACACAGGAACTGAATTACAGAACAGAACAGGGTCTCAAATTTAGAAAACCAACTTATGCTTGCTTTAGGGGAAAGGTGAGTTGGGGTGCTGCATAAAACCAGAGATTGAAATGAGCACAAAGTTCCTTAAGCCAAATATGGAATAGACAAGAGCTATTCCTTGCTCAACGAAATGGACTCAACACCGCATATTAAACGCCTAAGAATGTACCTGACTTGTAAGTATCTTAAAACCTATAGATTGCTATGTCTCCGAAAGAGAATCAAGCATGTGTACAGGGGCATAAACGCAGCAGTGATAGGATTGGAGAGGTTCAGTGAGCAAATGAAGACCCTTTGAAGTCATATGGCATGGTACTCATTCCACGGGTTTCAACTACGCAGATTTTAGGTATTCGTCCTTCAGCTAAAACATGCATGTGGAACCCAGAGTATGATCAACCATGAGATCAGGAGACGTGTTCAAATATGTCTCAGTTTTCCTCCCCTGGTACTCGGGTGCAACATTCCAGACGCTTTACTAACACTCTCCCCACTTGGAGAGTCAGTCCCTTTAACCTCCTGTTTGGCCCAGTTTGCAATTTCTGCGGAAGATGAACAGGAATAGTGAGAACCAATGAGAGGCTAGCTGGAGTTGTCTGGACGGGCAAATTTAACTCTCATTTCCCACCAGGAAGAGGAAATAACCAAAGGCTCAGCGTGCCGTACCGGAACCAGATTAGGGCCTGAAGCCATCCTGCGGTGTTGCGGCCAGCTCAAAAGAAAGCGAGTTGAAGAAAGGAGCTCAGGGGCACTGTAATTCACAAACCTGCAGAGTTATAAATGACAGCTATCGTCCAAAAATAGACTAAAGTAAGGCTGCCAAGAGGACTTGAAAGCGGGGCAGAATTGCAGGAAACCGATTTCAGGAGGTAGACTGGAATTGCATTGAAAGCATAGGAAAAGAGGCAGAACGTCCACAATGATGCACTTGGCCAAAAAGGGCGTATGCGTTTTTTCCTGAATATATTCAGGAAAAAACGCATACGCCCTTTTTGGCCAACCAAGCAAGCTTGCAAAGGAAATCTGCACTACAATGAAGTCTCACTTCCCCCCGGTCAAAAGGGCCATCTGAAAAAAGTGTAAAATCCAGAAAGGCAGGACAGGACATGGAGAACTGGGAGCCTTGTTATGCTGATGGGCGGGATGTAAATTGCCAACAACCACTCGGGAGAAGTGTATGGTGTTTCCTGAAACATCTAAAAAACAAAGCAACAGAGCCTAGGGCACTTCCACTTATGGTCCTATAGCTTAGGGAAATTAAAATCAAAAAGACACAGCCACCCCAAAGTTTGGGACGCCTCCGTTTACAAGAACCTCGTTTACCGTACAAGTTCAATATCACAGAAAGTGAAAAATGGATAAAGAACTTGTGGTACTTACGTACAATGCAGTATCACTCAGCAATGAAATCTATGTCATCAGGCCCGTAGCAGCATAATGAGTGGATTCAGGTACGATGATTCTAACTGAAATAAGTCACACAGAAAAAGAAACATCATAAGATATCACTAATACACGGAATGTAAACTTGGCTACACAGGAACTGCATTCCAAAACAGAACAGGGTCTCAAATTTAGAAAACCAACTTCTGCTTGCTTAAGGGGAAAGGTGAGTTGGGGTGCTGCATAAAACCAGAGATTGAAATGAGCACAGATAAAGTTCCTTAAGCCAAATATGGAATAGACAAGAGCTACTCCTTGCTCAACGAAATGGACTCAAAACCCCATATTAAACGCCTAAGAATGTACCTGACTAGTAAGTATCTTAAAACCTATGGATTGCTATGTCTCCGAAAGAGAATCAAGCATGTGTACAGGGGCATAAACGCAGCAGTGATAGGATTGGAGAGGTTCGGTGAGCAAATGAAGACCCTTTGAAGTCATATTGCATGGTACCCATTCCACGGGTTTCAACTACCCAGGTTTAAGGTATTCTTCCTTCAGCTAAAACATGCATGTGGAACCTAGAGTATGATCAACCATGTGATCGGGAGACGTGTTCAAATATGTCTCAGTTTTCGTACCCTGGTACTCGGGTGCAACATTCCAGACGCTTTACTAACACTCTCCCCACTTGGAGAGTCAGTCCCTTTAACCTCCTGTTTGGCCCAGTTTGCAATTTCTGTGGAAGATGAACAGGAATAGCTACAACCAATGAGAGACTAGCTGGAGGTGTCTGGATGAGCAAATTTAACTCTCATTTCCCACCAGGAAGAGGAATTAACCAAAGGCTCAGCGTGCCGTGCCAGAACCAGATTAGGGCCTGAAGACATCCTGCGGTGTTGCGGCCAGGTCACAAGAAAGCGAGTTAAAGAAAGGAGCTCAGGAGCACTGTAATTCACAAACCTGCAGAGTTATAAATGACAGCTATCGTCCAAAAATAGACTGAAGTAAGGCTGCCAAGAGGACTTGAAAGTGGGGCAGAATTGCAGGAAACCGATTTCAGGAGGTAGACTGGAATTGCATTGAAAGCATAGGAAAAGAGGCAGAACGTCCACAATGATGCACTTGGCCAAAAAGGGCGTATGCGTTTTTTCCTGAATATATTCAGGAAAAAACGCATACGCCCTTTTTGGCCAACCAAGCAAGCTTGCAAAGGAAATCTGCACTACAATGAAGTCTCACTTCCCCCCGGTCAAAAGGGCCATCTGAAAAAAGTGTAAAATCCAGAAAGGCAGGACAGGCCATGGAGAACTGGGAGCCTTGTTATGCTGATGGGCGGGATGTAAATTGCCAACAACCACTCGGGAGAAGTGTATGGTGTTTCTTGAAACATCTAAAATACAAAGCAACAGAGCCTACGGCACTTCCACTTATGGTCCTATAGCTTAGGGAATTTAAAATCAAAAAGACACAGCCACCCCAAAGTTTGGAACGGCTCTGTTTACAAGAACCTCGTTTACAGTACAAGTTCAATATCGCAGAAATTGAAAAATGGATAAAGAAGTTGTGGTATTTACTTACAAAGCAATATCACTCAGCAATGAAATCTGTGTCATCAGGCCCTTAGCAGCACAATGAGTGGATTCAGGTATGATGATTCTAACTGAAATAAGTCACACAGAAAAAGAAACATCATAAGATATCAGTAATACACGGAATGTAAACTTGGCTACACAGGAACTGAATTACAGAACAGAACAGGGTCTCAAATTTAGAAAACCAACTTATGCTTGCTTAAGGGTAAAGGTGAGTTGGGGTGCTGCATAAAACCAGAGATTGAAATGAGCACAGATAAAGTTCCTTAAGCCAAATATGGAATAGACAAGAGCTACTCCTTGCTCAACGAAATGGACTCAACACCGCATATTAAACGCCTAAGAATGTACCTGACTAGTAAGTATCTTAAAACCTATGGATTGCTATGTCTCCGAAAGAGAATCAAGCATGTGTACAGGGGCATAAACGCAGCAGTGATAGGATTGGAGAGGTTCGGTGAGCAAATGAAGACCCTTTGAAGTCATATTGCATGGTACCCATTCCACGGGTTTCAACTACCCATGTTTTAGGTATTCTTCCTTCAGCTAAAACATGCATGTGGAACCCAAGTATGATCAACCATGTGAACGGGAGACGTGTTCAAATATGTCTCAGTTATCCTCCCCTGGTACTCGGGTGCAACATTCCAGACGCTTTACTAACACTCTCCCCACTTGAAAAGTCAGCGCCTTTAACCTCCTGTTTGGCCCAGTTTGCAATTTCTGTGGAAGATGAACAGGAATAGCGAGAACCAATGAGAGGCTAGCTGGAGGTGTGTGGACGGGCAAATTTAACTCTCATTTCCCACCAGGAAGAGGAAATAACCAAAGGCTCAGCGTGCCGTGCCGGAACCAGATTAGGGCCTGAAGCCATCCTGTGGTGTTGCGGCCAGCTCAAAAGAAAGCGAGTTGAAGAAAGGAGCTCAGGGGCACTGTAATTCACAAACCTGCAGAGTTATAAATGACAGCTATCGTCCAAAAATAGACTGAAGTAAGGCTGCCAAGAGGACTTGAAAGCGGGGCAGAATTGCAGGAAACCGATTTCAGGAGGTAGACTGGAATTGCATTGCAAGCATAGGAAAAGAGGCAGAACGTCCACAATGATGCACTTGGCCAAAAAGGGCGTATGCGTTTTTTCCTGAATATATTCAGGAAAAAATGCATACGCCCTTTTTGGCCAACCAAGCAAGCTTGCAAAGGAAATCTGCACTACAATGAAGTCTCACTTCCCCCTGGTCAAAAGGGCCATCTGAAAAAAGTGTAAAATCCAGAAAGGCAAGACAGGCCATGCAGAACTGGGAGCCTTGTTATGCTGATGGGCGGGATGTAAATTGCCAACAACCACTCGGGAGAAGTGTATGGTGTTTCCTGAAACATCTAAAAAACAAAGCAACAGAGCCTAGGGCACTTCCACTTATGGTCCTATAGCTTAGGGAATTTAAAATCAAAAAGACACAGCCACCCCAAAGTTTGGAACGGCTCTGTTTACAAGAACCTCGTTTACAGTACAAGTTCAACATCACAGAAATTGAAAAATGGATAAAGAAGTTGTGGTATTTACTTACAAAGCAATATCACTCAGCAATGAAATCTGTGTCATCAGGCCCTTAGCAGCACAATGAGTGGATTCAGGTATGATGATTCTAACTGAAATAAGTCACACAGAAAAAGAAACATCATAAGATATCACTAATACACGGAATGTAAACTTGGCTACACAGGAACTGAATTACAGAACAGAACAGGGTCTCAAATTTAGAAAACCAACTTATGCTTGCTTAAGGGTAAAGGTGAGTTGGGGTGCTGCATAAAACCAGAGATTGAAATGAGCACAGATAAAGTTCCTTAAGCCAAATATGGAATAGACAAGAGCTACTCCTTGCTCAACGAAATGGACTCAACACCGCATATTAAACGCCTAAGAATGTACCTGACTAGTAAGTATCTTAAAACCTATGGATTGCTATGTCTCCGAAACAGAATCAAGCATGTGTACAGGGGCATAAACGCAGCAGTGATAGGATTGGAGAGGTTCGGTGAGCAAATGAAGACCCTTTGAAGTCATATTGCATGGTACCCATTCCACGGGTTTCAACTACCCAGGTTTTAGGTATTCTTCCTTCAGCTAAAACATGCATGTGGAACCCAAGTATGATCAACCATGTGAACGGGAGACGTGTTCAAATATGTCTCAGTTTTCCTCCCCTGGTACTCGGGTGCAACATTCCAGACGCTTTACTAACACTCTCCCCACTTGAAAAGTCAGCGCCTTTAACCTCCTGTTTGGCCCAGTTTGCAATTTCTGCGGAAGATGAACAGGAATAGCGAGAACCAATGAGAGGCTAGCTGGAGGTGTCTGGACGGGCAAATTTAACTCTCATTTCCCACCAGGAAGAGGAAATAACCAAAGGCTCAGCGTGCCGTGCCGGAACCAGATTAGGGCCTGAAGCCATCCTGCGGTGTTGCGGCCAGCTCAAAAGAAAGCGAGTTGAAGAAAGGAGCTCAGGGGCACTGTAATTCACAAACCTGCAGAGTTATAAATGACAGCTATCGTCCAAAAATAGACTGAAGTAAGGCTGCCAAGAGGACTTGAAAGCGGGGCAGAATTGCAGGAAACCGATTTCAGGAGGTAGACTGGAATTGCATTGAAAGCATAGGAAAAGAGGCAGAACGTCCACAATGATGCACTTGGCCAAAAAGGGCGTATGCGTTTTTTCCTGAATATATTCAGGAAAAAACGCATACGCCCTTTTTGGCCAACCAAGCAAGCTTGCAAAGGAAATCTGCACTACAATGAAGTCTCACTTCTCCCCGGTCAAAAGGGCCATCTGAAAAAAGTGTAAAATCCAGAAAGGCAGGACAGGCCATGGAGAACTGGGAGCCTTGTTATGCTGAAGGGCGGGATGTAAATTGCCAACAACCACTCGGGAGAAGTGTATGGTGTTTCCTGAAACATCTAAAAAACAAAGCAACAGAGCCTAGGGCACTTCCACTTATGGTCCTATAGCTTAGGGAATTTAAAATCAAAAAGACACAGCCACCCCAAAGTTTCGAAAGGCTCTGTTTACAAGAACCTCATTTACAGTACAAGTTCAACATCGCAGAAAGTGAAAAATGGATAAAAAAGTTGTGGTATTTACTTACAAAGCAATATCACTCAGCAATGAAATCTGTGTCATCAGGACCTTAGCAGCACAATGAGTGGATTCAGGTATGATGATTCTAACTGAAATAAGTCACACAGAAAAAGAAACATCATAAGATATCAGTAATACACGGAATGGAAACTTGGCTACACAGGAACTGAATTACAGAACAGAACAGGGTCTCAAATTTAGAAAACCAACTTATGCTTGCTTAAGGGTAAAGGTGAGTTGGGGTGCTGCATAAAACCAGAGATTGAAATGAGCACAGATAAAGTTCCTTAAGCCAAATATGGAATAGACAAGAGCTACTCCTTGCTCAACGAAATGGACTCAACACCGCATATTAAACGCCTAAGAATGTACCTGACTAGTAAGTATCTTAAAACCTATGGATTGCTATGTCTCCGAAAGAGAATCAAGCATGTGTACAGGGGCATAAACGCAGCAGTGATAGGATTGGAGAGGTTCGGTGAGCAAATGAAGACCCTTTGAAGTCATATTGCATGGTACCCATTCCACGGGTTTCAAATACACAGGTTTAAGGTATTCTTCCTTCAGCTAAAACATGCATGTGGAACCCAAGTATGATCAACCATGTGAACGGGAGACGTGTTCAAATATGTCTCAGTTTTCCTCCCCTGGTACTCGGGTGCAACATTCCAGACGCTTTACTAACACTCTCCCCACTTGGAAAGTCAGCGCCTTTAACCTCCTGTTTGGCCCAGTTTGCAATTTCTGCGGAAGATGAACAGGAATAGCGAGAACCAATGAGAGACTAGCTGGAGGTGTCTGGACGGGCAAATTTAACTCTCATTTCCCACCAGGAAGGGGAAATAACCAAAGGCTCAGCATGCCGTGCCGGAACCAGATTAGGGCCTGAAGCCATCCTGCGGTGTTGCGGCCAGGTCACAAGAAAGCGAGTTGAAGAAAGGAGCTCAGGGGCACTGTAATTCACAAACCTGCAGAGTTATAAATGACAGCTATCGTCCAAAAATAGACTGAAGTAAGGCTGCCAAGAGGACTTGAAAGCGGGGCAGAATTGCAGGAAACCGATTTCAGGAGGTAGACTGGAATTGCATTGCAAGCATAGGAAAAGAGGCAGAACGTCCACAATGATGCACTTGGCCAAAAAGGGCGTATGCGTTTTTTCCTGAATATATTCAGGAAAAAACGCATACGCCCTTTTTGGCCAACCAAGCAAGCTTGCAAAGGAAATCTGCACTACAATGAAGTCTCACTTCCCCCCGGTCAAAAGGGCCATCTGAAAAAAGTGTAAAATCCAGAAAGGCAGGACAGGCCATGGAGAACTGGGAGCCTTGTTATGCTGCTGGGCGGGATGTAAATTGCCAACAAACACTCGGGAGAAGTGTATGGTGTTTCCTGAAACATGTAAAAAACAAAGCAACAGAGCCTAGGGCACTTCCACTTATGGTCCTATAGCTTAGGGAATTTAAAATCAAAAAGACACAGCCACCCCAAAGTTTGGAACGGCTCTGTTTACAAGAACCTCGTTTACAGTACAAGTTAAACATCGCAGAAATTGAAAAATGGATAAAGAAGTTGTGGTATTTACTTACAAAGCAATATCACTCAGCAATGAAATCTGTGTCATCAGGCCCTTAGCAGCACAATGAGTGGATTCAGGTATGATGATTCTAACTGAAATAAGTCACACAGAAAAAGAAACATCATAAGATATCACTAATACACGGAATGTAAACTTGGCTACACAGGAACTGAATTACAGAACAGAACAGGGTCTCAAATTTAGAAAACCAACTTATGCTTGCTTAAGGGTAAAGGTGAGTTGGGGTGCTGCATAAAACCAGAGATTGAAATGAGCACAGATAAAGTTCCTTAAGCCAAATATGGAATAGACAAGAGCTACTCCTTGCTCAACGAAATGGACTCAACACCGCATATTAAACGCCTAAGAATGTACCTGACTAGTAAGTATGTTAAAACCTATGGATTACTATGTCTCCGAAAGAGAATCAAGCATGTGTACAGGGGCATAAACGAAGCTGTGATAGGATTGGAGAGGTTCGGTGAGCAAATGAAGACCCTTTGAAGTCATATTGCATGGTACCCATTCCACGGGTTTCAACTACCCAGGTTTTAGGTATTCCTCCTTCAGCTAAAACATGCATGTGGAACCCAAGTATGATCAACCATGTGAATGGGAGACGTGTTCAAATATGTCTCAGTTTTCCTCCCCTGGTACTCGGGTGCAACATTCCAGACGCTTTACTAACACTCTCCCCACTTGAAAAGTCAGCGCCTTTAACCTCCTGTTTGGCCCAGTTTGCAATTTCTGTGGAAGATGAACAGGAATAGCGAGAACCAATGAGAGGCTAGCTGGAGGTGTCTGGACGGGCAAATTTAACTCTCATTTCCCACCAGGAAGAGGAATTAACCAAAGGCTCAGCGTGCCGTACCAGAACCAGATTAGGGCCTGAAGCCATCCTGCGGTGTTGCGGCCAGCTCAAAAGAAAGCGAGTTGAAGAAAGGAGCTCAGGGGCACTGTATTCACAAACCTGCAGAGTTATAAATGACAGCTATCGTCCAAAAATAGACTGAAGTAAGGCTGCCAAGAGGACTTGAAAGCGGGGCAGAATTGCAGGAAACCGATTTCAGGAGGTAGACTGGAATTGCATTGAAAGCATAGGAAAAGAGGCAGAACGTCCACAATGATGCACTTGGCCAAAAAGGGCGTATGCGTTTTTTCCTGAATATATTCAGGAAAAAACGCATACGCCCTTTTTGGCCAACCAAGCAAGCTTGCAAAGGAAATCTGCACTACAATGAAGTCTCACTTCCCCCCGGTCAAAAGGGCCATCTGAAAACAGTGTAAAATCCAGAAAGGCAGGACAGGCCATGGAGAACTGGGAGCCTTGTTATGCTGATGGGCGGGATGTAAATTGCCAACAGACACTTGGGAGAAGTGTATGGTGTTTCCTGAAACATCTAAAAAACAAAGCAACAGAGGCTAGGGCACTGCCACTTATGGTCCTATAGCTTAGGGAAATTAAAATCAAAAAGACACAGCCACCCCAAACTTTGGGACGCCTCTGTTTACAAGAACCTCGTTTACAGTACAAGTTCAACATCGCAGAAAGTGAAAAATGGATAAAGAAGTTGTGGTATTTACTTACAAAGCAATATCACTCAGCAATGAAATCTGTGTCATCAGGCCCTTAGCAGCACAATGAGTGGATTCAGGTATGATGATTCTAACTGAAATAAGTCACACAGAAAAAGAAACATCATAAGATATCAGTAATACATGGAATGTAAACTTGGCTACACAGGAACTGAATTACAGAACAGAACAGGGTCTCAAATTTAGAAAACCAACTTATGCTTGCTTTAGGGGAAAGGTGAGTTGGGGTGCTGCATAAAACCAGAGATTGAAATGAGCACAAAGTTCCTTAAGCCAAATATGGAATAGACAAGAGCTATTCCTTGCTCAACGAAATGGACTCAACACCGCATATTAAACGCCTAAGAATGTACCTGACTTGTAAGTATCTTAAAACCTATAGATTGCTATGTCTCCGAAAGAGAATCAAGCATGTGTACAGGGGCATAAACGCAGCAGTGATAGGATTGGAGAGGTTCAGTGAGCAAATGAAGACCCTTTGAAGTCATATGGCATGGTACTCATTCCACGGGTTTCAACTACGCAGATTTTAGGTATTCGTCCTTCAGCTAAAACATGCATGTGGAACCCAGAGTATGATCAACCATGAGATCAGGAGACGTGTTCAAATATGTCTCAGTTTTCCTCCCCTGGTACTCGGGTGCAACATTCCAGACGCTTTACTAACACTCTCCCCACTTGGAGAGTCAGTCCCTTTAACCTCCTGTTTGGCCCAGTTTGCAATTTCTGCGGAAGATGAACAGGAATAGTGAGAACCAATGAGAGGCTAGCTGGAGTTGTCTGGACGGGCAAATTTAACTCTCATTTCCCACCAGGAAGAGGAAATAACCAAAGGCTCAGCGTGCCGTACCGGAACCAGATTAGGGCCTGAAGCCATCCTGCGGTGTTGCGGCCAGCTCAAAAGAAAGCGAGTTGAAGAAAGGAGCTCAGGGGCACTGTAATTCACAAACCTGCAGAGTTATAAATGACAGCTATCGTCCAAAAATAGACTGAAGTAAGGCTGCCAAGAGGACTTGAAAGCGGGGCAGAATTGCAGGAAACCGATTTCAGGAGGTAGACTGGAATTGCATTGAAAGCATAGGAAAAGAGGCAGAACGTCCACAATGATGCACTTGGCCAAAAAGGGCGTATGCGTTTTTTCCTGAATATATTCAGGAAAAAACGCATACGCCCTTTTTGGCCAACCAAGCAAGCTTGCAAAGGAAATCTGCACTACAATGAAGTCTCACTTCCCCCCGGTCAAAAGGGCCATCTGAAAACAGTGTAAAATCCAGAAAGGCAGGACAGGCCATGGAGAACTGGGAGCCTTGTTATGCTGATGGGCGGGATGTAAATTGCCAACAGACACTTGGGAGAAGTGTATGGTGTTTCCTGAAACATCTAAAAAACAAAGCAACAGAGGCTAGGGCACTGCCACTTATGGTCCTATAGCTTAGGGAAATTAAAATCAAAAAGACACAGCCACCCCAAACTTTGGGACGCCTCTGTTTACAAGAACCTCGTTTACAGTACAAGTTCAACATCGCAGAAAGTGAAAAATGGATAAAGAAGTTGTGGTATTTACTTACAAAGCAATATCACTCAGCAATGAAATCTGTGTCATCAGGCCCTTAGCAGCACAATGAGTGGATTCAGGTATGATGATTCTAACTGAAATAAGTCACACAGAAAAAGAAACATCATAAGATATCAGTAATACATGGAATGTAAACTTGGCTACACAGGAACTGAATTACAGAACAGAACAGGGTCTCAAATTTAGAAAACCAACTTATGCTTGCTTTAGGGGAAAGGTGAGTTGGGGTGCTGCATAAAACCAGAGATTGAAATGAGCACAAAGTTCCTTAAGCCAAATATGGAATAGACAAGAGCTATTCCTTGCTCAACGAAATGGACTCAACACCGCATATTAAACGCCTAAGAATGTACCTGACTTGTAAGTATCTTAAAACCTATAGATTGCTATGTCTCCGAAAGAGAATCAAGCATGTGTACAGGGGCATAAACGCAGCAGTGATAGGATTGGAGAGGTTCAGTGAGCAAATGAAGACCCTTTGAAGTCATATGGCATGGTACTCATTCCACGGGTTTCAACTACGCAGATTTTAGGTATTCGTCCTTCAGCTAAAACATGCATGTGGAACCCAGAGTATGATCAACCATGAGATCAGGAGACGTGTTCAAATATGTCTCAGTTTTCCTCCCCTGGTACTCGGGTGCAACATTCCAGACGCTTTACTAACACTCTCCCCACTTGGAGAGTCAGTCCCTTTAACCTCCTGTTTGGCCCAGTTTGCAATTTCTGCGGAAGATGAACAGGAATAGTGAGAACCAATGAGAGGCTAGCTGGAGTTGTCTGGACGGGCAAATTTAACTCTCATTTCCCACCAGGAAGAGGAAATAACCAAAGGCTCAGCGTGCCGTACCGGAACCAGATTAGGGCCTGAAGCCATCCTGCGGTGTTGCGGCCAGCTCAAAAGAAAGCGAGTTGAAGAAAGGAGCTCAGGGGCACTGTAATTCACAAACCTGCAGAGTTATAAATGACAGCTATCGTCCAAAAATAGACTAAAGTAAGGCTGCCAAGAGGACTTGAAAGCGGGGCAGAATTGCAGGAAACCGATTTCAGGAGGTAGACTGGAATTGCATTGAAAGCATAGGAAAAGAGGCAGAACGTCCACAATGATGCACTTGGCCAAAAAGGGCGTATGCGTTTTTTCCTGAATATATTCAGGAAAAAACGCATACGCCCTTTTTGGCCAACCAAGCAAGCTTGCAAAGGAAATCTGCACTACAATGAAGTCTCACTTCCCCCCGGTCAAAAGGGCCATCTGAAAAAAGTGTAAAATCCAGAAAGGCAGGACAGGCCATGGAGAACTGGGAGCCTTGTTATGCTGATGGGCGGGATGTAAATTGCCAACAGCCACTCCGGAGAAGTGTATGGTGTTTCCTGAAACATCTAAAAAACAAAGCAACAGAGCCTAGGGCACTTCCACTTATGGTCCTATAGCTTAGGGAAATTAAAATCAAAAAGACACAGCCACCCCAAAGTTTGGGACGCCTCCGTTTACAAGAACCTCGTTTACCGTACAAGTTCAATATCACAGAAAGTGAAAAATGGATAAAGAACTTGTGGTACTTACGTACAATGCAGTATCACTCAGCAATGAAATCTATGTCATCAGGCCCGTAGCAGCATAATGAGTGGATTCAGGTACGATGATTCTAACTGAAATAAGTCACACAGAAAAAGAAACATCATAAGATATCACTAATACACGGAATGTAAACTTGGCTACACAGGAACTGCATTCCAAAACAGAACAGGGTCTCAAATTTAGAAAACCAACTTCTGCTTGCTTAAGGGGAAAGGTGAGTTGGGGTGCTGCATAAAACCAGAGGTTGAAATGAGCACAGATAAAGTTCCTTAAGCCAAATATGGAATAGACAAGAGCTACTCCTTGCTCAACGAAATGGACTCAAAACCCCATATTAAACGCCTAAGAATGTACCTGACTAGTAAGTATCTTAAAACCTATGGATTGCTATGTCTCCGAAAGAGAATCAAGCATGTGTACAGGGGCATAAACGCAGCAGTGATAGGATTGGAGAGGTTCGGTGAGCAAATGAAGACCCTTTGAAGTCATATTGCATGGTACCCATTCCACGGGTTTCAACTACCCAGGTTTAAGGTATTCTTCCTTCAGCTAAAACATGCATGTGGAACCTAGAGTATGATCAACCATGTCATCGGGAGACGTGTTCAAATATGTCTCAGTTTTCGTACCCTGGTACTCGGGTGCAACATTCCAGACGCTTTACTAACACTCTCCCCACTTGGAGAGTCAGTCCCTTTAACCTCCTGTTTGGCCCAGTTTGCAATTTCTGTGGAAGATGAACAGGAAGAGCTAGAACCAATGAGAGACTAGCTGGAGGTGTCTGGATGAGCAAATTTAACTCTCATTTCCCACCAGGAAGAGGAATTAACCAAAGGCTCAGCGTGCCGTGCCAGAACCAGATTAGGGCCTGAAGACATCCTGCGGTGTTGCGGCCAGGTCACAAGAAAGCGAGTTAAAGAAAGGAGTTCAGGAGCACTGTAATTCACAAACCTGCAGAGTTATAAATGACAGCTATCGTCCAAAAATAGACTGAAGTAAGGCTGCCAAGAGGACTTGAAAGTGGGGCAGAATTGCAGGAAACCGATTTCAGGAGGTAGACTGGAATTGCATTGAAAGCATAGGAAAAGAGGCAGAACGTCCACAATGATGCACTTGGCCAAAAAGGGCGTATGCGTTTTTTCCTGAATATATTCAGGAAAAAACGCATACGCCCTTTTTGGCCAACCAAGCAAGCTTGCAAAGGAAATCTGCACTACAATGAAGTCTCACTTCCCCCCGGTCAAAAGGGCCATCTGAAAAAAGTGTAAAATCCAGAAAGGCAGGACAGGCCATGGAGAACTGGGAGCCTTGTTATGCTGATGGGCGGGATGTAAATTGCCAACAACCACTCGGGAGAAGTGTATGGTGTTTCTTGAAACATCTAAAATACAAAGCAACAGAGCCTACGGCACTTCCACTTATGGTCCTATAGCTTAGGGAATTTAAAATCAAAAAGACACAGCCACCCCAAAGTTTGGAACGGCTCTGTTTACAAGAACGTCGTTTACAGTACAAGTTCAATATCACAGAAATTGAAAAATGGATAAAGAAGTTGTGGTATTTACTTACAAAGCAATATCACTCAGCAATGAAATCTGTGTCATCAGGCCCTTAGCAGCACAATGAGTGGATTCAGGTATGATGATTCTAACTGAAATAAGTCACACAGAAAAAGAAACATCATAAGATATCAGTAATACACGGAATGGAAACTTGGCTACACAGGAACTGAATTACAGAACAGAACAGGGTCTCAAATTTAGAAAACCAACTTATGCTTGCTTAAGGGTAAAGGTGAGTCGGGGTGCTGCATAAAACCAGAGATTGAAATGAGCACAGATAAAGTTCCTTAAGCCAAATATGGAATAGACAAGAGCTACTCCTTGCTCAACGAAATGGACTCAACACCGCATATTAAACGCCTAAGAATGTACCTGACTAGTAAGTATCTTAAAACCTATGGATTGCTATGTCTCCGAAAGAGAATCAAGCATGTGTACAGGGGCATAAACGCAGCAGTGATAGGATTGGAGAGGTTCGGTGAGCAAATGAAGACCCTTTGAAGTCATATTGCATGGTACCCATTCCACGGGTTTCAACTACCCATGTTTTAGGTATTCTTCCTTCAGCTAAAACATGCATGTGGAACCCAAGTATGATCAACCATGTGAACGGGAGACGTGTTCAAATATGTCTCAGTTTTCCTCCCCTGGTACTCGGGTGCAACATTCCAGACGCTTTACTAACACTCTCCCCACTTGAAAAGTCAGCGCCTTTAACCTCCTGTTTGGCCCAGTTTGCAATTTCTGTGGAAGATGAACAGGAATAGCGAGAACCAATGAGAGGCTAGCTGGAGGTGTGTGGACGGGCAAATTTAACTCTCATTTCCCACCAGGAAGAGGAAATAACCAAAGGCTCAGCGTGCCGTGCCGGAACCAGATTAGGGCCTGAAACCATCCTGTGGTGTTGCGGCCAGCTCAAAAGAAAGCGAGTTGAAGAAAGGAGCTCAGGGGCACTGTAATTCACAAACCTGCAGAGTTATAAATGACAGCTATCGTCCAAAAATAGACTGAAGTAAGGCTGCCAAGAGGACTTGAAAGCGGGGCAGAATTGCAGGAAACCGATTTCAGGAGGTAGACTGGAATTGCATTGAAAGCATAGGAAAAGAGGCAGAACGTCCACAATGATGCACTTGGCCAAAAAGGGCGTATGCGTTTTTTCCTGAATATATTCAGGAAAAAACGCATACGCCCTATTTGGCCAACCAAGCAAGCTTGCAAAGGAAATCTGCACTACAATGAAGTCTCACTTCCCCCCGGTCAAAAGGGCCATCTGAAAAAAGTGTAAAATCCAGAAAGGCAGGACAGGCCATGGAGAACTGGGAGCCTTGTTATGCTGAAGGGCGGGATGTAAATTGCCAACAACCACTCGGGAGAAGTGTATGGTGTTTCCTGAAACATCTAAAAAACAAAGCAACAGAGCCTAGGGCACTTCCACTTATGGTCCTATAGCTTAGGGAATTTAAAATCAAAAAGACACAGCCACCCCAAAGTTTCGAACGGCTCTGTTTACAAGAACCTCGTTTACAGTACAAGTTCAACATCGCAGAAATTGAAAAATGGATAAAGAAGTTGTGGTATTTACTTACAAAGCAATATCACTCAGCAATGAAATCTGTGTCATCAGGCCCTTAGCAGCACAATGAGTGGATTCAGGTATGATGATTCTAACTGAAATAAGTCACACAGAAAAAGAAACATCATAAGATATCAGTAATACACGGAATGGAAACTTGGCTACACAGGAACTGAATTACAGAACAGAACAGGGTCTCAAATTTAGAAAACCAACTTATGCTTGCTTAAGGGGAAAGGTGAGTCGGGGTGCTGCATAAAACCAGAGGTTGAAATGAGCACAGATAAAGTTCCTTAAGCCAAATATGGAATAGACAAGAGCTACTCCTTGCTCAACGAAATGGACTCAACACCGCATATTAAACGCCTAAGAATGTACCTGACTAGTAAGTATCTTAAAACCTATGGATTGCTATGTCTCCGAAAGAGAATCAAGCATGTGTACAGGGGCATAAACGCAACAGTGATAGGATTGGAGAGGTTCGGTGAGCAAATGAAGACCCTTTGAAGTCATATTGCATGGTACCCATTCCACGGGTTTCAACTACCCAGGTTTTAGGTATTCTTCCTTCAGCTAAAACATGCATGTGGAACCCAAGTATGATCAACCATGTGAACGGGAGACGTGTTCAAATATGTCTCAGTTTTCCTCCCCTGGTACTCGGGTGCAACATTCCAGACGCTTTACTAACACTCTCCCCACTTGAAAAGTCAGCGCCTTTAACCTCCTGTTTGGCCCAGTTTGCAATTTCTGTGGAAGATGAACAGGAATAGCGAGAACCAATGAGAGGCTAGCTGGAGGTGTGTGGACGGGCAAATTTAACTCTCATTTCCCACCAGGAAGAGGAAATAACCAAAGGCTCAGCGTGCCGTGCCGGAACCAGATTAGGGCCTGAAGCCATCCTGTGGTGTTGCGGCTAGCTCAAAAGAAAGCGAGTTGAAGAAAGGAGCTCAGGGGCACTGTAATTCACAAACCTGCAGAGTTATAAATGACAGCTATCGTCCAAAAATAGACTGAAGTAAGGCTGCCAAGAGGACTTGAAAGCGGGGCAGAATTGCAGGAAACCGATTTCAGGAGGTAGACTGGAATTGCATTGAAAGCATAGGAAAAGAGGCAGAACGTCCACAATGATGCACTTGGCCAAAAAGGGCGTATGCGTTTTTTCCTGAATATATTCAGGAAAAAACGCATACGCCCTATTTGGCCAACCAAGCAAGCTTGCAAAGGAAATCTGCACTACAATGAAGTCTCACTTCCCCCCGGTCAAAAGGGCCATCTGAAAAAAGTGTAAAATCCAGAAAGGCAGGACAGGCCATGGAGAACTGGGAGCCTTGTTATGCTGAAGGGCGGGATGTAAATTGCCAACAACCACTCGGGAGAAGTGTATGGTGTTTCCTGAAACATCTAAAAAACAAAGCAACAGAGCCTAGGGCACTTCCACTTATGGTCCTATAGCTTAGGGAATTTAAAATCAAAAAGACACAGCCACCCCAAAGTTTCGAACGGCTCTGTTTACAAGAACCTCGTTTACAGTACAAGTTCAACATCGCAGAAATTGAAAAATGGATAAAGAAGTTGTGGTATTTACTTACAAAGCAATATCACTCAGCAATGAAATCTGTGTCATCAGGCCCTTAGCAGCACAATGAGTGGATTCAGGTATGATGATTCTAACTGAAATAAGTCACACAGAAAAAGAAACATCATAAGATATCAGTAATACACGGAATGGAAACTTGGCTACACAGGAACTGAATTACAGAACAGAACAGGGTCTCAAATTTAGAAAACCAACTTATGCTTGCTTAAGGGGAAAGGTGAGTCGGGGTGCTGCATAAAACCAGAGGTTGAAATGAGCACAGATAAAGTTCCTTAAGCCAAATATGGAATAGACAAGAGCTACTCCTTGCTCAACGAAATGGACTCAACACCGCATATTAAACGCCTAAGAATGTACCTGACTAGTAAGTATCTTAAAACCTATGGATTGCTATGTGTCCAAAACAGAATCAAGCATGTGTACAGGGGCATAAACGCAACAGTGATAGGATTGGAGAGGTTCGGTGAGCAAATGAAGACCCTTTGAAGTCATATTGCATGGTACCCATTCCACGGGTTTCAACTACCCAGGTTTTAGGTATTCTTCCTTCAGCTAAAACATGCATGTGGAACCCAAGTATGATCAACCATGTGAACGGGAGACGTGTTCAAATATGTCTCAGTTTTCCTCCCCTGGTACTCGGGTGCAACATTCCAGACGCTTTACTAACACTCTCCCCACTTGAAAAGTCAGCGCCTTTAACCTCCTGTTTGGCCCAGTTTGCAATTTCTGTGGAAGATGAACAGGAATAGCGAGAACCAATGAGAGGCTAGCTGGAGGTGTGTGGACGGGCAAATTTAACTCTCATTTCCCACCAGGAAGAGGAAATAACCAAAGGCTCAGCGTGCCGTGCCGGAACCAGATTAGGGCCTGAAGCCATCCTGTGGTGTTGCGGCCAGCTCAAAAGAAAGCGAGTTGAAGAAAGGAGCTCAGGGGCACTGTAATTCACAAACCTGCAGAGTTATAAATGACAGCTATCGTCCAAAAATAGACTGAAGTAAGGCTGCCAAGAGGACTTGAAAGCGGGGCAGAATTGCAGGAAACCGATTTCAGGAGGTAGACTGGAATTGCATTGAAAGCATAGGAAAAGAGGCAGAACGTCCACAATGATGCACTTGGCCAAAAAGGGCGTATGCGTTTTTTCCTGAATATATTCAGGAAAAAACGCATACGCCCTATTTGGCCAACCAAGCAAGCTTGCAAAGGAAATCTGCACTACAATGAAGTCTCACTTCCCCCCGGTCAAAAGGGCCATCTGAAAAAAGTGTAAAATCCAGAAAGGCAGGACAGGCCATGGAGAACTGGGAGCCTTGTTATGCTGAAGGGCGGGATGTAAATTGCCAACAACCACTCGGGAGAAGTGTATGGTGTTTCCTGAAACATCTAAAAAACAAAGCAACAGAGCCTAGGGCACTTCCACTTATGGTCCTATAGCTTAGGGAATTTAAAATCAAAAAGACACAGCCACCCCAAAGTTTCGAACGGCTCTGTTTACAAGAACCTCGTTTACAGTACAAGTTCAACATCGCAGAAATTGAAAAATGGATAAAGAAGTTGTGGTATTTACTTACAAAGCAATATCACTCAGCAATGAAATCTGTGTCATCAGGCCCTTAGCAGCACAATGAGTGGATTCAGGTATGATGATTCTAACTGAAATAAGTCACACAGAAAAAGAAACATCATAAGATATCAGTAATACACGGAATGGAAACTTGGCTACACAGGAACTGAATTACAGAACAGAACAGGGTCTCAAATTTAGAAAACCAACTTATGCTTGCTTAAGGGGAAAGGTGAGTCGGGGTGCTGCATAAAACCAGAGGTTGAAATGAGCACAGATAAAGTTCCTTAAGCCAAATATGGAATAGACAAGAGCTACTCCTTGCTCAACGAAATGGACTCAACACCGCATATTAAACGCCTAAGAATGTACCTGACTAGTAAGTATCTTAAAACCTATGGATTGCTATGTCTCCGAAAGAGAATCAAGCATGTGTACAGGGGCATAAACGCAACAGTGATAGGATTGGAGAGGTTCGGTGAGCAAATGAAGACCCTTTGAAGTCATATTGCATGGTACCCATTCCACGGGTTTCAACTACCCAGGTTTTAGGTATTCTTCCTTCAGCTAAAACATGCATGTGGAACCCAAGTATGATCAACCATGTGAACGGGAGACGTGTTCAAATATGTCTCAGTTTTCCTCCCCTGGTACTCGGGTGCAACATTCCAGACGCTTTACTAACACTCTCCCCACTTGAAAAGTCAGCGCCTTTAACCTCCTGTTTGGCCCAGTTTGCAATTTCTGTGGAAGATGAACAGGAATAGCGAGAACCAATGAGAGGCTAGCTGGAGGTGTGTGGACGGGCAAATTTAACTCTCATTTCCCACCAGGAAGAGGAAATAACCAAAGGCTCAGCGTGCCGTGCCGGAACCAGATTAGGGCCTGAAGCCATCCTGTGGTGTTGCGGCTAGCTCAAAAGAAAGCGAGTTGAAGAAAGGAGCTCAGGGGCACTGTAATTCACAAACCTGCAGAGTTATAAATGACAGCTATCGTCCAAAAATAGACTGAAGTAAGGCTGCCAAGAGGACTTGAAAGCGGGGCAGAATTGCAGGAAACCGATTTCAGGAGGTAGACTGGAATTGCATTGAAAGCATAGGAAAAGAGGCAGAACGTCCACAATGATGCACTTGGCCAAAAAGGGCGTATGCGTTTTTTCCTGAATATATTCAGGAAAAAACGCATACGCCCTATTTGGCCAACCAAGCAAGCTTGCAAAGGAAATCTGCACTACAATGAAGTCTCACTTCCCCCCGGTCAAAAGGGCCATCTGAAAAAAGTGTAAAATCCAGAAAGGCAGGACAGGCCATGGAGAACTGGGAGCCTTGTTATGCTGAAGGGCGGGATGTAAATTGCCAACAACCACTCGGGAGAAGTGTATGGTGTTTCCTGAAACATCTAAAAAACAAAGCAACAGAGCCTAGGGCACTTCCACTTATGGTCCTATAGCTTAGGGAATTTAAAATCAAAAAGACACAGCCACCCCAAAGTTTCGAACGGCTCTGTTTACAAGAACCTCGTTTACAGTACAAGTTCAACATCGCAGAAATTGAAAAATGGATAAAGAAGTTGTGGTATTTACTTACAAAGCAATATCACTCAGCAATGAAATCTGTGTCATCAGGCCCTTAGCAGCACAATGAGTGGATTCAGGTATGATGATTCTAACTGAAATAAGTCACACAGAAAAAGAAACATCATAAGATATCAGTAATACACGGAATGGAAACTTGGCTACACAGGAACTGAATTACAGAACAGAACAGGGTCTCAAATTTAGAAAACCAACTTATGCTTGCTTAAGGGGAAAGGTGAGTCGGGGTGCTGCATAAAACCAGAGGTTGAAATGAGCACAGATAAAGTTCCTTAAGCCAAATATGGAATAGACAAGAGCTACTCCTTGCTCAACGAAATGGACTCAACACCGCATATTAAACGCCTAAGAATGTACCTGACTAGTAAGTATCTTAAAACCTATGGATTGCTATGTGTCCAAAACAGAATCAAGCATGTGTACAGGGGCATAAACGCAACAGTGATAGGATTGGAGAGGTTCGGTGAGCAAATGAAGACCCTTTGAAGTCATATTGCATGGTACCCATTCCACGGGTTTCAACTACCCAGGTTTTAGGTATTCTTCCTTCAGCTAAAACATGCATGTGGAACCCAAGTATGATCAACCATGTGAACGGGAGACGTGTTCAAATATGTCTCAGTTTTCCTCCCCTGGTACTCGGGTGCAACATTCCAGACGCTTTACTAACACTCTCCCCACTTGAAAAGTCAGCGCCTTTAACCTCCTGTTTGGCCCAGTTTGCAATTTCTGTGGAAGATGAACAGGAATAGCGAGAACCAATGAGAGGCTAGCTGGAGGTGTCTGGACGGGCAAATTTAACTCTCATTTCCCACCAGGAAGAGGAAATAACCAAAGGCTCAGCGTGCCGTGCCGGAACCAGATTAGGGCCTGAAGCCATCCTGCGGTGTTGCGGCCAGCTCAAAAGAAAGCGAGTTGAAGAAAGGAGCTCAGGGGCACTGTAATTCACAAACCTGCAGAGTTATAAATGACAGCTATCGTCCAAAAATCGACTGAAGTAAGGCTGCCAAGAGGACTTGAAAGCGGGGCAGAATTGCAGGAAACCGATTTCAGGAGGTAGACTGGAATTGCATTGAAAGCATAGGAAAAGAGGCAGAACGTCCACAATGATGCACTTGGCCAAAAAGGGCGTATGCGTTTTTTCCTGAATATATTCAGGAAAAAACGCATATGCCCTTTTTGGCCAACCAAGCAAGCTTGCAAAGGAAATCTGCACTACAATGAAGTCTCACTTCCCCCCGGTCAAAAGGGCCATCTGAAAAAAGTGTAAAATCCAGAAAGGCAGGACAGGCCATGGAGAACTGGGAGCCTTGTTATGCTGAAGGGCGGGATGTAAATTGCCAACAAACACTCGGGAGAAGTGTATGGTGTTTCCTGAAACATCTAAAAAACAAAGCAACAGAGCCTAGGGCACTTCCACTTATGGTCCTATAGCTTAGGGAATTTAAAATCAAAAAGACACAGCCCCCCCTATGTTTCGAACGGCTCTGTTTACAAGAACCTCGTTTACAGTACAAGTTCAACATCGCAGAAAGTGAAAAATGGATAAAAAAGTTGTGGTATTTGCTTACAAAGCAATATCACTCAGCAATGAAATCTGTGTCATCAGGACCTTAGCAGCAGAATGAGTGGATTCAGGTATGATGATACTTACTGAAATAAGTCACACAGAAAAAGAAACATCATAAGATATCAGTAATACACGGAATGGAAACTTGGCTACACAGGAACTGAATTACAGAACAGAACAGGGTCTCAAATTTAGAAAACCAACTTATGCTTGCTTAAGGGTAAAGGTGAGTTGGGGTGCTGCATAAAACCAGAGATTGAAATGAGCACAGATAAAGTTCCTTAAGCCAAATATGGAATAGACAAGAGCTACTCCTTGCTCAACGAAATGGACTCAACACCGCATATTAAACACCTAAGAATGTACCTGACTAGTAAGTATCTTAAAACCTATGGATTGCTATGTCTCCGAAACAGAATCAAGCATGTGTACAGGGGCATAAACGTAGCAGTGATAGGATTGGAGAGGTTCGGTGAGCAAATGAAGACCCTTTGAAGTCATATTGCATGGTACCCATTCCACGGGTTTCAACTACCCAGGTTTAAGGTATTCTTCCTTCAGCTAAAACATGCATGTGGAACCCAAGTATGATCAACCATGTGAACGGGAGACGTGTTCAAATATGTCTCAGTTTTCCTCCCCTGGTACTCGGGTGCAACATTCCAGACGCTTTACTAACACTCTCCCCACTTGGAAAGTCAGCGCCTTTAACCTCCTGTTTGGCCCAGTTTGCAATTTCTGCGGAAGATGAACAGGAATAGCGAGAACCAATGAGAGACTAGCTGGAGGTGTCTGGACGGGCAAATTTAACTCTCATTTCCCACCAGGAAGAGGAAATAACCAAAGGCTCAGCATGCCGTGCCGGAACCAGATTAGGGCCTGAAGCCATCCTGTGGTGTTGCGGCCAGCTCACAAGAAAGCGAGTTGAAGAAAGGAGCTCAGGGGCACTGTAATTCACAAACCTGCAGAGTTATAAATGACAGCTATCGTCCAAAAATAGACTGAAGTAAGGCTGCCAAGAGGACTTGAAAGCGGGGCAGAATTGCAGGAAACCGATTTCAGGAGGTAGACTGGAATTGCATTGAAAGCATAGGAAAAGAGGCAGAACGTCCACAATGATGCACTTGGCCAAAAAGGGCGTATGCGTTTTTTCCTGAATATATTCAGGAAAAAACGCATACACCCTTTTTGGCCAACCAAGCAAGCTTGCAAAGGAAATCTGCACTACAATGAAGTCTCACTTCCCCCCAGTCAAAAGGGCCATCTGAAAAAAGTGTAAAATCCAGAAAGGCAGGACAGGCCATGGAGAACTGGGAGCCTTGTTATGCTGATGGGCGGGATGTAAATTGCCAACAACCACTCGGGAGAAGTGTATGGTGTTTCCTGAAACATCTAAAAAACAAAGCAACAGAGGCTAGGGCACTGCCACTTATGGTCCTATAGCTTAGGGAAATTAAAATCAAAAAGACACAGCCACCCCAAAGTTTCGAACGGCTCTGTTTACAAGAACCTCGTTTACAGTACAAGTTCAATATCGCAGAAATTGAAAAATGGATAAAGAAGTTGTGGTATTTACTTACAAAGCAATATCACTCAGCAATGAAATCTGTGTCATCAGGCCCTTAGCAGCACAATGAGTGGATTCAGGTATGATGATTCTAACTGAAATAAGTCACACAGAAAAAGAAACATCATAAGATATCAGTAATACATGGAATGTAAACTTGGCTACACAGGAACTGAATTACAGAACAGAACAGGGTCTCAAATTTAGAAAACCAACTTATGCTTGCTTTAGGGGAAAGGTGAGTTGGGGTGCTGCATAAAACCAGAGATTGAAATGAGCACAAAGTTCCTTAAGCCAAATATGGAATAGACAAGAGCTATTCCTTGCTCAACGAAATGGACTCAACACCGCATATTAAACGCCTAAGAATGTACCTGACTAGTAAGTATCTTAAAACCTATAGATTGCTATGTCTCCGAAAGAGAATCAAGCATGTGTACAGGGGCATAAACGCAGCAGTGATAGGATTGGAGAGGTTCAGTGAGCAAATGAAGACCCTCTGAAGTCATATGGCATGGTACTCATTCCACGGGTTTCAACTACGCAGATTTTAGGTATTCGTCCTTCAGCTAAAACATGCATGTGGAACCCAGAGTATGATCAACCATGTGATTGGGAGACGTGTTCAAATATGTCTCAGTTTTCCTCCCCTGGTACTCGGGTGCAACATTCCAGACGCTTTACTAACACTCTCCCCACTTGGAGAGTCAGTCCCTTTAACCTCCTGTTTGGCCCAGTTTGCAATTTCTGCGGAATATGAACAGGAATAGCGAGAACCAATGAGAGACTAGCTGGAGGTGTCTGGACGGGCAAATTTAACTCTCATTTCCCACCAGGAAGAGGAAATAACCAAAGGCTCAGCGTGCCGTACCAGAACCAGATTAGGGCCTGAAGCCATCCTGCGGTGTTGCGGCCAGCTCAAAAGAAAGCGAGTTGAAGAAAGGAGCTCAGGGGCACTGTAATTCACAAACCTGCAGAGTTATAAATGACAGCTATCGTCCAAAAATAGACTAAAGTAAGGCTGCCAAGAGGACTTGAAAGCGGGGCAGAATTGCAGGAATCCGATTTCAGGAGGTAGACTGGAATTGCATTGAAAGCATAGGAAAAGAGGCAGAACGTCCACAATGATGCACTTGGCCAAAAAGGGCGTATGCGTTTTTTCCTGAATATATTCAGGAAAAAACGCATACGCCCTTTTTGGCCAACCAAGCAAGCTTGCAAAGGAAATCTGCACTACAATGAAGTCTCACTTCCCCCCGGTCAAAAGGGCCATCTGAAAAAAGTGTAAAATCCAGAAAGGCAGGACAGGACATGGAGAACTGGGAGCCTTGTTATGCTGATGGGCGGGATGTAAATTGCCAACAGCCACTCCGGAGAACGTATGGTGGTTCCTGAAACATCTAAAAAACAAAGCAACAGAGCCTAGGGCACTTCCACTTATGGTCCTATAGCTTAGGGAAATTAAAATCAAAAAGACACAGCCACCCCAAAGTTTGGGACGCCGCCGTTTACAAGAACCTCGTTTACCGTACAAGTTCAATATCACAGAAAGTGAAAAATGGATAAAGAACTTGAGGTACTTACGTACAATGCAGTATCACTCAGCAATGAAATCTATGTCATCAGGCCCGTAGCAGCATAATGAGTGGATTCAGGTACGATGATTCTAACTGAAATAAGTCACACAGAAAAAGAAACATCATAAGATATCACTAATACACGGAATGTAAACTTGGCTACACAGGAACTGCATTCCAAAACAGAACAGGGTCTCAAATTTAGAAAACCAACTTATGCTTGCTTAAGGGGAAAGGTGAGTTGGGGTGCTGCATAAAACCAGAGATTGAAATGAGCACAGATAAAGTTCCTTAAGCCAAATATGGAATAGACAAGAGCTACTCCTTGCTCAACGAAATGGACTCAACACCCCATATTAAACGCCTAAGAATGTACCTGACTAGTAAGTATCTTAAAACCTATGGATTGCTATGTCTCCGAAAGAGAATCAAGCATGTGTACAGGGGCATAAACGCAGCAGTGATAGGATTGGAGAGGTTCGGTGAGCAAATGAAGACCCTTTGAAGTCATATTGCATGGTACCCATTCCACGGGTTTTAACTACCCAGGTTTAAGGTATTCTTCCTTCAGCTAAAACATGCATGTGGAACCCCGCGTATGATCAACCGTGTGAACGGGAGACGTGTTCAAATATGTCTCAGGTTTCCTCCCCTGGTACTCGGGTGCAACATTCCAGACCCTTTACTAACACTCTCCCGACTTGGAGAGTCAGCGCCTTTAACCTCCTGTTTGGCCCAGTTTGCAATTTCTGCGGAAGATGAACAGGAATAGGGAGAACCAATGAGAGACTAGCTGGAGGTGTCTGGACGGGCAAATTTAACTCTCATTTCCCACCAGGAAGGGAAATAACCAAAGGCTCAGCGTGCCGTGCCGGAACCAGATTAGGGCCTGAAGCCATCCTGCGGTGTTGCGGCCAGCTCAAAAGAAAGCGAGTTGAAGAAAGGAGCTCAGGGTCTCTGTAATTCACAAACCTGCAGAGTTATAAATGACAGCTATCATCCAAAAATATACTGAAGTAAGGCTGCCAAGAGGACTTGAAAGCGGGGCAGAATTGCAGGATACCGATTTCAGGAGGTAGACTGGAATTGCATTGAAAGCATAGGAAAAGAGGCAGAACGTCCACAATGATGCACTTTGCCAAAAGGGCGTATGCGTTTTTTCCTGAATATATTCAGGAAAAAACGCATACGCCCTTTTTGGCCAACCAAGCAAGCTTGCAAAGGAAATCTGCACTACAATGAAGTCTCACTTCCCCCCGGTCAAAAGGGCCATCTGAAAAAAGTGTAAAACCCAGAAAGGCAGGACAGGCCATGGAGAACTGGGAGCCTTGTTATGCTGATGGGCGGGATGTAAATTGCCAACAGACACTCGGGAGATGTGTATGGTGTTTCCTGAAATATCTAAAAAACAAAGCAACAGAGCCTAGGGCACTTCCTCTTATGGTCCTATAGCTTAGGGAAATTAATATCAAAAAGACACAGCAACCCCAAAATTTGGGATGGCTCTTTTTACAGAAATCTCTTCTACGGCACAAGTTAAATATCCCAGAGAGCAAATAATGGATAAAGAAGTTGCGGTACTTATGTACAACAGAATACCACTCAGCAATGAAATCTATGTCACCAGGCCCGTACCAGCATAATGAGTGCATTGAGGCACGATGATTCTAAGTGAAATAAGTCACACAGAAAAAGAAACATCATAAGGTATCACTAATACACGGAATGTGAACTTGGCTACACATGAACTGAATTATAAAACAGAACAGGGTCTCAAGTTTAGAAAACCAACTTATGCCTGCGTAAGGGGGAAGGTGAGTTGGGATGCTGCATAAAAGCAGAGTTTGAAATTAGCACAGATACCGTTCCATAAGCCAAATATGTAATAGACAAGAGCTACCCCTTGCTCAACGAAATGGATTCAACAATGAGGTATCACCTCACACCTGGTAGAATAGGCATCATTGAAAATCTACAAACAAAAAATGCTGGAAAGGGTGTGGAGAAAAGGAACCCTCTTCCACTATTGTTGGGAATATAAATTGATACAGTCATTATGGAGAACAATATGGAATTTCTTAAGAAACTAACAATAGAATTACCATATGATACAGCAATCCCAGTACTGGACATATACCCAGACAAAACCATAAATCAAAAAGAGTCATTCACCGCAATGTTCATTGCATCACTATTTACAATATCGAGGTAATGGAAGCAACCTAAATGCCCACAGACAGACGAATGCATAAAGCTGTGGTACATATATAAAATGGAATATTACTAAGCCATGAAAAGGAATGAAATTGGGTCATTTGTAGAGACGTCGATGGATCTAGAGACTGTCATACAGAGTGAAGTAAGTCAGAAAGAGAAAAACAAATCTTGTATATTCATGCATATATGTGGAACCTAGAAAAACTGTACAGATTAACCATTTTGCAAGGCATAAATAGAGCAACAGATGTAGACAACAAACGTATGGACAACAAGGGGGGAAAGCTGTTGGGGGGGTGGTGGTGGGAGGAGTTGAGAGACTGGGATTGGCATGTATACATTTATATGTATAAAATAGATAACCAATAAGAACCTGCTGTATAAAAATATAAAATAAAATTCAAAATTAAAAAGAAATAAAATTTAAAAAATAAAACAGAAAAAACAATTATTCCCTGCACATACATGTATTTATATGAATAAATTATTTCCATGCTTATATCTGTAAATACAAAAAAGAGGAATAAAATCTACCTTGAACCAAAAACGAAAAAGAGAAAAAAAACACAGAACCCACCAGTTACACAGAGGAAAACCGTATAAGGGCACTTGCTCCAGTTGTAAACAATTCTGAAGTTGGTCAGTGGTGGGGAATCGTCTCCCATTCAGCCAGCAGCCCCCACGCAACAAGCGTCCTCATTGCAAAGCTGGGGCACCGTGCCGAGGCATCTGTGAGTAAACGTGAGCTGAGCCCCAGGCCAGTTGCTGCTGAACTATTCCCACCCGTCCCAGGTAAAACACCTGAATATATACAAGGACTTGAAAGCCTAGAGGAAGGGCCATAGAGCCACACGAGTGACAGCATGCCGGCCGACTTGGTGCCTGCAGGCCAGCCAGGATGGTCCTGGCCCTGGGTGCTCTTCTGGAAGATTTCCATTTCCCTGCCTGAGATACCCGTCCTGTCCCTGCCCCCACTGCTTTTTTCCTTCCTCACCTCTGCCCAGGGAGAAATTCCAGCAGCAGGTATGGGTGACACATCCTCTTCTTTAGCAGGTGGCAGCCTGGCAACTGCTGCAGAAAGTCCAGCAGAGCCCCACTCACACTGGGCCACCCACAAAGCCGTGGCCTCTCACTCCCTCCCACCAGCCCAGCCCCGAGACTGCTGACAGGGCAGAGAAAATGGCGTCAGGCACGGCTGCAGGGGCTCTTGCTGCCTGGAGTGGTATTTATATTGATCTCAACCCAGGCACACCTGGGGAGGGCTGGCCGGCACGGTAAGGCTGCCCAGGTCAGCCAATCATCACCCCTCAGGGGCTCACAGTTGCAGAAAATGGAACTTGCTGAACCGGCCAGGTCCAAGGAACAGGTGTGGGCTCCTGAGAGTCAGGATAGACAAGGGGCTGCAGCTTTGGCTTGTTTTCTAATCATTTTATCTGGCCCATGAGTGGGAGACAACTTCAAGAAAACCCTCTCCTAATGAGAGGAACCCAGGAGTCAGGGAGAGGAGGGGTGGGTGGTGGTTGGAGACAGAGGCCTGGTGCCCCGGGTGCAGTGGAAGTCTCTGGAAGACCAGGTGGAGGGAGGCCTCACGGAGTGATGCCCAGGGTCACAGACCTGTCGCAGCTGCTGTTTGTTAGTTCAAGTCCTGCTCTGAGGTGCTCTGTGTCAGCTCTGAGCGACAGGTGAGCTGGGGGTGCTCTGCAATGAGGGCTATGTGCACGGTTCCTGTGTGCCCAGCCCTGCCACGGTACCTGCAAGGGTAGCTCTGTATCCTGGGAGGGGCCTGCCCCGTGGGCTGGGGTGGGGGTGGGGTACCTGCCCAGGTGAGCTCCATATTCTGGGATTGGTCTGACCACGAGAGCCCCATGGGCTGCTGGGGACCTGGTAAAGGATGTCAGGACAGTCAGTGAAGCCACCGAGGATATACCTCCAGTTGCTCCTAATTCCTACACCCTGCTGGTCATTCTACCAACCACCAGGACATGGTATTCTGTATTAGTCTTCAATGATGCCTTCTTTTGTATTCCATTAGTCCCAGAGTCACAAGAAATTTTGGCTTGTGAGTGGCAGGACTCAACATACAACTAAAACAATACTTCCGGGCCGTCTGGCCCCAAGGGTGCAAAAATTCCCACACCATCTTTGGGGAAAGCTTAGCTAAAGACCTAAAAGTTCTACCTCTGGAAAAGGAAACCCTCCTTCAATATGCAGACGACATTCTGATCACCAGCCCTACTAAGGAGGCCTCTGAACTACCAAGCCAATAAAGGATAGAAGTTGTCCAAGAAAAAGCTCAAATATCACAGACTGCGGTGACCTGCCTGGGCTTCATTCTCACAGAAGGTCAGAGAAGCCCATCCCAGGAAAGGGAAGAAACCATTTTCAGCCTTACCCCTTTCTAAAACTAGAAGACAGCTTAGGGGTTCCTGGGGAGGCCAGGGTTTGCTGCTTCTGGATCCCTAGCTACAGTCTACTAGCTGGGCCTCTATATGAAACACTGAAAGGAAAAGATGATGATCCTTTTGAATAGAATCCAGAAGTGGCCTTTCAAGAATGGAAAGAGCAGTCAATTCAGACCCTTGCCCTGGAACTCCCTAATTTAGCTAAACCCTTTGACCTTTACATTCCCGGTGAAAGGTGAATCGCCATTGGAGAATTAGTGCAAAAACTGGGACCACTTGAAATGGAACAATGCAAGAATGCCATCCAGGTAGGATAAACTACGGTCACTAAGGGGCTTGGCCCACTGCCACATCTGGCCAAGATACTGGCGGTATCTAAAAACCTGGAAATCAGCAGCCCAAAAGGCCACCTCCCTCCTAAGGGAAAAGGACCCCACGTGGTGATCCTAACCACCAACCATGCCCTGAAGTTGCAGGGTTCGCTCCGTGGGCACACCGACCTCGAGTGAGGAGGCCCTCCAACTCCAACATCCAGAGAGATAACCGGGGGCAACAGGGCACCATGACGACTCGTGTGAACATCACTTGACCTGGAGTTTCTCTCATAAAACAACAAGAGTGTGTCCCAAAAGAGTAGACTACTGCTTGCAGGACTTACTGCACCCAGAGGGGAGCTAATAATCTTGGCGGGGGAACAGTATACCACACTGTCACCATAGAAAAGCCTACAGACACCGTGATGATGGTGGCCAATAAGACCGGCTGGACTCCTGTTTACTTCAAAAGGCTGTTGACTCAGTAGCCATCATGGTCCTTGATCACCACTGACCCTGGACTGTCTGGGAGTTGAGCGGGCAGGGCTCTGACACCTGGTGCTGTTTGTACGTTAATTCAGGGGCCTAACTGAAGAAAGCGCAGACTACTGGTCAGAGCATCTAGGCTGGCAGAGACGGTCAGCCTAAGGTGGCCGAACAAATGTGGGGCGGGGTGAAACCGGCCCCCACAGCGTCTCTGCACATCTCTTTCCTGGACCCTTAAAGGTCATTAGAATCTATAACACTTCCAATGCTGGTGCTCAGGTGGACGAGCAGGGAGGCAGGGGTCCTGGGGACAATCAACGTCACCGGGAGGCTGCTGGGGAGAAGCTCTGACCCTCGCCCCAGGGTATGAGGGCTCCCAACTCAGCACTCAGCAGTTACAGAAGAAGGGTCTGCACCCTCAGCACTCCAAGAATGAGGAACGGGACAAAAGGCAGAGGAGGGGTTTGTCCCCAGCAAAGCCCATTAAAAATCCCTGGGAGATAAAAATAGAATCTGGGCAATAAAGTCAAGTTTAACCTTTTTTATCCTTTGTGCTTTGTCTAATTTCACGTGCTCCTAGGGTCCCGCATGCAGAGGTTCCACACCCGGCACTTCAGACCAGATTTCCTAGTGCAGAATGGCTGGGTCGACACCTCAGCTCCTGGGGCCCAGTGCAGACTCCACGATATAGAGCCTGAGCTACAGCCAACCCGGCCCTCGAGAGCTCCGCCGCCTCCCTCCCTCCCGCTGACTCTGACAGGATCTCTACACAGCAGCCCAGCCCACAGCCCACGGGGTAGTGCATGCTCTCACCTCTCCATTCTCTGATCAAAATATAAAGTTTCCTTTGCTTGTGAACCAAACTCAGTCTCGATCTGTTGGCCCCAATGACACTGGGCAGGGGGACACTTGTTGGGGTCCACTCTGGAGGATCAGTAACAGAAATTGAGACTATTGTAACCTCAATGAACAGATGTGTGAGCCAAACTGTAGTTAACATAGAACAGTGTATAAGGCTCGGGTAAAATAAGATGTTTTTAACACTTCCATTTGATATTTCCATCACTTTTTATAAGCAAGTTCAGTGAAAAGGTTTGTCTTATTTGTCAGGTCAATATTAGAGAAACGAAGTGATTTCTTTCCAAGGATGTACAGCTAATAATCTTGGTTAAACCTTCAATCTTGTTTTAAATGCTTTTCCATTGAAAATGATACCTCTCTTTCAGCTCCCCCATTTCTGAGAAGTATAAAATCTTATAATTTATTATTACCAAAGGGGAAAGGTGGGAGGAGGGATAAATTAACAGTTTGGAATGAACACATACACACTGCTATGTATAAAATAGATCATCAACAAGGAACTACTGTATAGCACAGGGAACTACACTCAACATTTTGCAATAACCTATAAGGGGAAATAATCTGAAAAAGAATAGATATTTTTATTGACATCATCTATCAATGACAGTTAAAGTGTAGCCTAAGGGAAGCTGGTGGTGAGTGCTTCTGACCCTGAAGACTTCAATCATCTAAAGTTTGGACTCTGCCTACTTCCCAAGGCCCTTAATGAACATATGTGTAGCCGTAGCTTAAAAACTTCCCCAGTTTGGGTTTCGGGGAGACACTGATTTTGAAAAAGCCCTGGTGTTCTCCTTACATGAATGGGACTCTTCCTACTGCTAAAACATGTCTGTCACACCCAGAGGATGGTATACCATCTGATCGGGAAGAGTTTGGAAAAGGCATCTCATCTCCTCATCTCCTGGTGCTCGGGTTCACCCCTCCAGCGTCTTTACTAACAGTCTCCCCACTTGGAGATGTCAGCACTGTCAACATCCTGTTGCGTACAGTTTGGAATTTGTCCAGAGGATGAAGCGGAAGGATGAGGAACAATGAGAGACAAGTCCTAGGTGTTCAGACAGGCACATGTCACTCTAATTTCCAATCAGGAAGACGAATTGACCAAAGGCTAGGGTTGCCCATGGAAACAGTATAGGGCTTGAGGAAATCCCGCTGCTTTGTGGCCAGTTCCCATAAACACGAGTTGAACAATGGAACTCAGGGGCAGTAAAATTCACAAAACTGCAGAGTTGAAAATATCCATCACTGAAAAATGTCTTGAGGAAAGTCAGAGAAAAGGACTTGTAAGCAAGGGAGAATGGCAGGAAAGGGATTTGAGGAGGTAGAAAGGACTCGCCATTAAGCACAAGAAAAGGAGCTGAACATTGCCAACATTGCAGTTGGCCAAAAAGGGTGTATGCGTTCTTTTCTGTATATATTCAAGAAAAGGGCATACACTTTTTTAGCCAACCAAACAGGTGGGCACTGGAAGTCAATACTACAAAAGATATCACTTCGCATCAGTCAGAAGAGCCATCCTCATAAAGCGTAAACAACAGAAATGCAGGACAGGGCAACGAGAAGAGGGAGCCCTGTGAGACTTATAGTGGAAATGTATATTGCCAACGGCCATTCTGGAGAAGTGTATTGTGTTTACTAAAGCATCTAAAAAATGAGCTACAGAGCATAGGGCACTTGCACTCATGGGCGTATATCTTGGGAAAAACAAAAATCGAGAGGACACAGGCACCCCAATGTTTACCCCCTCTCTGTTTAAAAGATCCTCGACTAGGATATAACTTAAATGTCTCTGGAGGGAAAAAATGGATAGAGATGTGGTACTTAGGTAGAGTGGAATATTATTCAGCCTGGAAATCAATGAAATATGGCCAGTTGTAACAACTCCGGAGGAGTTACGTATGATCATTCTAAGTGACAGAATTCAAAAAGAAAAAGACACATATCATAAGATATCACTTAAAGGTGGAATCCAAAATGGCTACACATGAAATAAATTACAAAACAAAAACATAGTCAAATATGTAGAAAACACGCATAAGGCTGCTAAACGGGAAAGGTGGGGAAGGGTGAGGCATCATCCAGGAGGTTGAAATTAGCAAAGATACCATTCCAAATACCAAACTGATAATCAACAAGGCCTACACGGTAGCTAAAAGAACTGCACTCAGCACACTCAAGTCACCGGAAAAGAATATATACGACTGGTAAGAATCTGAAAAAGAATTTATTGATGTCTCTCTGTACGCGAATCAAGTGGATGTACAGCAGCAAGAAACAGAGCTTTGAAAATCAGCTGTAACCAATATAGTAATAAATTGAAAAAAATAAACGACAGAGAGACAGAGAAAACCTCTTACAACTTTTCCTCAGGGACGGTGATGCAACATGGATTGAACACATCTAGACCCACAGCAGGATGAGACATAAGGCTGGAAACTGTTTGCGCTAAGAGAAATGTGAGGTTGGGTGAGGAAATGCACACCCTTTAAAGTAATACTACCTGGTACCCATTCAATGGGTCCCAAATCTGCAGGTTCAAGGGATCTTCCTACAGCTAAAACATGCATGGAAAACCCAGAGGACTGTACACCATGTGATCGGGAGATGTGTCTAAAATGCACCTCATTTATCCTCTCCTGGTGCTCCTGTTCACCATTCCAGCCACGCTACTTAGAATCTCCCCACTTGGAGAATCAGCACATTTAAACTTCTGTTTCACACATTTTGCAAATTGTGAGGAGGATGAACGGGAAGAGGGGGAACCAATGAGAGAAGAGTTGTAGGGGTTTGGACGGGCACATATCACTCTAATTTCCCATTAAGAATAAGAATTAAAGAAAGGCTCAGCCTGCCTCGCCGGAGCCAAAATAGGGCCTGAAGCAATCCTGCGGGTTTGAGGCCAGCTCACAAAAGAGCAACTTAAAAAATGGAGCTCAGGGTCACTGCAATTCACAAACCTGCAGAGTTATAAATGAAAACTAACGTCCAAAAATATGTTGAGGTAAGGCAAAGAAGAGGATCTGAATGCAAGACAGAATTGCAAGAAACAGATTTCAAGAGATAGATTGGACTCGTCTTTAACGCACATGAAAAGCGGCAGAATTTCGACAATGATGCAGTTGGCCCAAAAGGGCGTATGCGTTTTTTCCTGATTATATCCAGGAAAAAACGCATACGCACTTTATGGGCAACGAAGCAAGCAAGCAATGCAAATGTGCACAACAAAGAAGTCTCACTTCCCACTGGTCAAAAGGGCCATCCTAAAAAATTGTAAAAACCAGAAATGCAGGACAGGCCATGGAGAACAGGGAGCCTTTATATGCTGATGGGCAGTGTGTGAACTGCCGAGAGCCACTCTGGAGAAGTGTATGGTGGTTCCTAAATCATCTAAAAAACAGAGCTACAGAGCATAGGACACTTCCAATCATGGGAGTATATCTAGGGAAGTCTAAAAATCAACAAGACACAAGCACACCACAGTTTAGGGCTACTCTGTTTACAAGAACCTCAACTTCAGTACACCTTAAATATCCCAGGAAAGAGAACAATGGATAAAGAAGATGTGGTACTTATGTACAATGGAATATCTCTTCACCATGAAATCAATGTAATAAGGCTAGTAGAAGGATAAAGAGTGGATTTAGGTCCGATAATACTACTTGAAATAAGTCAAACAGAAAAAGAAACATATCATAAGATATCACTTATAGAGGGAGGGTAAATATGGCTGCACAAGAAATGAATTACAGAACAGAACAGTGTCTCACATTTAGAAAACACACTTATGTCAGCTTAAGGGGAAAGGAGAGGTGGGGTGATGCATAAAACCAGAGTTTGAAATTAGCACAGATACCGTTCAATAAACCAAATAGGTATTAGACAAGATCTACACCTTGCTCAATGAACAGGCCTCAACACACCCTATACACCGCAGAGAAATATATCTGAGGAATAAGAATCTTAAAACCCATGTATTGATATATCTCCATAAGGGAATCAAGTGTGTGCAGAGCGGCACAAACACAGCAGTGAAAAGGAGCTAAACCCCATTATAGAAATAAATTTTAAAAACAAAACGCTGAAACAATGAAAGAGAGAAAAATTCTTACAAAATTCGCTCAGGGGCTGTGATGCAACCTGGATTGACCACATATAAACCCACAGCTGGATAAGACATAAGGCTGGACACTTGGGGCTGACAGGATTGGTGAGCTTTGGTGAGCAACTGCCGAAAGTTTAATGCAATACTTCATGCTACTCAGTCCAAGGGTCCCAACACTCCAGGTTGAAGGGAATCTTCCTACAGCTAAACCATGCTTGGGAAACCCAGCGACTGGTATACCATATGATCGGGAAAGCTTTCTAAAACGCACCTCATTTTTCCTCTCCTGGGGCTCCGGATCGACATTCCAGCCGCTTTACTAACAACATTCCCACATGGAGTCAATGCCTTTAAGTTCTGGTATCGCACAGTCTGCAGTTAGTGAAGAGGATGAATGGGAATAGGGGGAACCAGTGAGAAACTAGCTGTAGCGGTTTCAATGGGCACATGTCACTCTAATATCACATCAGTAAGAAGAATTAACCAAAGGCACAGCAGGTGCCCCAGAAGAAAAATAGGGCTTCAAGGAATCCTTTGGTTATGGGGCAATACCACAAAAATAAGAGCTAAAAAATGGAGCTAAGGGCCACTGCAATTCAAAACCCTGCAGAGTTATAAAGGCCAACTATTTTTAAAAAATATATTGAGGTAAGGCTATGAAGAGGCATTGAAAGCAAGGCAGAATTGCAGGAAACCGATTTCAGGAGGTAGACTGGAATTGCATTGAAAGCATATGAAGAGAGTCAGAAACTCGACAATGATGCACTTGGCCAAAAAGGGCATATGTGTTTTTTCCTGAATATATTCAGGAAAAAACGCATACGCACTTTTTGGCCAAACAAGCAAGCTTGCAAAGGAAATCTGCACTACAATGAAGTCTCACTTCCCCCCGGTCAAAAGGGCCATCTGAAAAAAGTGTAAAATCCATAAAGGCACGACAGGCCATGGAGAACTGGGAGCCTTCTTATGCTGATGGGCGGGATGTAAATTGCCAACAGCCACTCTGGAGAAGTGTATGGTGTTTCCTGAAACATCTAAAAAACAAAGCAACAGAGCCTAGGGCACTTCCACTTATGGTCCTATAGCTTAGGGAAATTAAAATCAAAAAGACACAGCCACCACAAAGTTTGGGACGGCTCTGTTTACAAGAACCTCGTTTACAGTACAAGTTCAATATCGCAGAAAGTGAAAAATGGATAAAGAACTTGTGGTACTTACGTACAATGCAATATCACTCAGCAATGAAATATATGTCATCAGGCCCGTAGCAGCATAATGAGTGGATGCAGGTATGATGATTCGAACTGAAATAAGTCACACAGAAAAGAAACATCATAAGGTATCACTAATACACAGAATGTGAACTTGGCTACACATGAACTGAATTACAAAACAGAACAGTGTCTCAAGTTTAGAAAACCAACTTATGCTTGCTTAAGGGGGAAGGTGAGTTGGGGTGCTGCATAAAACCAGAGATTGAAATGAGCACAGATAAAGTTCCTTAAGCCAAATATGGAATAGACAAGAGCTACTCCTTGCTCAACGAAATGGACTCAACACCCCATATTAAACGCCTAAGAATGTACCTGACTAGTAAGTATCTTAAAACCTATGGATTGCTATGTCTCCAAAAGAGAATCAAGCGTGTGTACAGGGGCATAAACGCAGCAGTGATAGGATTGGAGAGGTTCGGTGAGCAAATGAAGACCCTTTGAAGTCATATTGCATGGTACCCATTACACGGGTCTCAACTCTCCAGGTTTAAGGTATTCTTCCTTCAGCTAAAACATGCATGTGGAACCCAGAGTATGATCAACCGTGTGAACGGGAGACGTGTTCAAATATGTCTCAGTTTTTCTCCCCTGGTACTCGGGTGCAACATTCCAGACGCTTTACTAACACTCTCCCCACTAGGAGAGTCAGCACCTTTAACCTCCTGTTTGGCCCCGTTTGCAATTTCTGCGGAAGATGAACAGGAATAGGGAGAACCAATGAGAGACTAGCTGGAGGTGTCTGGACGGGCAAATTTAACTCTCATTTCCCACCAGAAAGAGGAAATAACCAAAGGATCAGCATGCCGTGCCAGAACCAGTTTAGGGCCTGAAGCCATCCAGCGGTGTTGCAGCCAGCTCACAAGAAAACGAGTTGAAGAAAGGAGCTCAGGGGCACTGTAATTCACAAACCTGCAGAGTTATAAATGACAGCTATCGTCCAAAAATAGACTGAAGTAAGGCTGCCAAGAGGACTTGAAAGCGGGGCAGAATTGCAGGAAACCGATTTCAGGAGGTAGACTGGAATTGCATTGAAAGCATAGGAAAAGAGGCAGAACGTCCACAATGATGCACTTGGCCAAAAAGGGCGTATGCGTTTTTTCCTGAATATATTCAGGAAAAAACGCATACGCCCTTTTTGGCCAACCAAGCAAGCTTGCAAAGGAAATCTGCACTACAATGAAGTCTCACTTCCCCCCGGTCAAAAGGGCCATCTGAAAAAAGTGTAAAATCCAGAAAGGCAGGACAGGCCATTGAGAACTGGGAGCCTTGTTATGCTGATGGGCTGGATGTAAATTGCCAACAACCACTCGGGAGAAGTGTATGGTGTTTCCTGAAACATCTAAAAAACAAAGCAACAGAGCCTAGGGCACTTCCACTTATGGTCCTATAGCTTAGGGAAATTAAAATCAAAAAGACACAGCCACCCCAAAGTTTGGAAAGGCTCTGTTTACAAGAACCTCGTTTACAGTACAAGTTCAACATCGCAGAAAGTGAAAAATGGATAAAGAAGTTGTGGTATTTACTTACAAAGCAATATCACTCAGCAATGAAATCTATGTCATCAGGCCCTTAGCAGCACAATGAGTGGATTCAGGTATGATGATTCTAACTGAAATAAGTCACACAGAAAAAGAAACATCATAAGATATCAGTAATACACGGAATGTAAACTTGGCTACACAGGAACTGAATTACAGAACAGAACAGGGTCTCAAATTTAGAAAACCAACTTATGCTTGCTTAAGGGGAAAGGTGAGTTGGGGTGCTGCATAAAACCAGAGATTGAAATCAGCACAGATAAAGTTCCTTAAGCCAAATATGGAATAGACAAGAGCTACTCCTTGCTCAACGAAATGGACTCAACACCGCATATTAAAAGCCTAAGAATGTACCTGACTAGTAAGTATCTTAAAACCTATGGATTGCTATGTCTCCGAAAGAGAATCAAGCATGTGTACAGGGGCATAAACGCAGCAGTGATAGGACTGGAGAGGTTCGTGAGCAAATGAAGACCGTTTGAAGTCATATTGCATGGTACCCATTCCACGGGTTTCAACTACCCAGGTTTAAGGTATTCTTCCTTCAGCTAAAACATGCATGTGGAACCTAGAGTATGATCAACCATGTGATCGGGAGACGTGTTCAAATATGTCTCAGTTTTCGTACCCTGGCACTCGGGTGCAACATTCCAGACGCTTACTAACACTCTCCCCACTTGGAGAGTCAGTCCCTTTAACCTCCTGTTTGGCCCAGTTTGCAATTTCTGCGGAAGATGAACAGGAATAGCGAGAATCAATGAGAGACTAGCTGGAGGTTTTAGGATGGGCAAATTTAACTCTCATTTCCCACCAGGAAGAGGAATTAACCAAAGGCTCAGCGTGCCGTGCCAGAACCAGATTAGGGCCTGAAGACATCCTGCGGTGTTGCGGCCAGGTCACAAGAAAGCGAGTTGAAGAAAGGAGCTCAGGGGCACTGTAATTCACAAACCTGCAGAGTTATAAATGACAGCTATTGTCCAAAAATAGATTGAAGTAAGGCTGCCAAAAGGACTTGAAAGCGGGGCAGAATTGCAGGAAACCGATTTCAGGAGGTAGACTGGAATTGCATTGAAAGCATAGGAAAAGAGGCAGAACGTCCACAATGATGCACTTGGCCAAAAAGGGCGTATGCGTTTTTTCCTGAATATATTCAGGAAAAAACGCATACGCCCTTTTTGGCCAACCAAGCAAACTTGCAAAGGAAATCTGCACTACAATGAAGTCTCACTTCTCCCCGGTTAAAAGGGCCATCTGAAAAAAGTGTAAAATCCAGAAAGGCAGGACAGGCCATGGAGAACTGGGAGCCTTGTTATGCTGATGGGCGGGATGTAAATTGCCAACAGACACTCAGGAGAAGTGTATGGTGTTTCCTGAAACATCTAAAAAACAAAGCAACAGAGCCTAGGGCACTTCCACTTATGGTCCTATAGCTTAGGGAAATTAAAATCAAAAAGACACAGCCACCCCAAAGTTTGGGACGCCTCCGTTTACAAGAACCTCGTTTACCGTACAAGTTCAATATCACAGAAAGTGAAAAATGGATAAAGAACTTGTGGTACTTACGTACAATGCAGTATCACTCAGCAATGAAATCTATGTCATCAGGCCCGTAGCAGCATAATGAGTGGATTCAGGTACGATGATTCTAACTGAAATAAGTCACACAGAAAAAGAAACATCATAAGATATCAGTAATACACGGAATGTAAACTTGGCTACACAGGAACTGCATTCCAAAACAGAACAGGGTCTCAAATTTAGAAAACCAACTTATGCTTGCTTAAGGGGAAAGGTGAGTTGGGGTGCTGCATAAAACCAGAGATTGAAATGAGCACAGATAAAGTTCCTTAAGCCAAATATGGAATAGACAAGAGCTACTCCTTGCTCAACGAAATGGACTCAACACCCCATATTAAACGCCTAAGAATGTACCTGACTAGTAAGTATCTTAAAACCTATGGATTGCTATGTCTCTGAAAGAGAATCAAGCATGTGTACAGGGGCATAAACGCAGCAGTGATAGGATTGGAGAGGTTCGGTGAGCAAATGAAGACCCTTTGAAGTCATATTGCATGGTACCCATTCCACGGGTTTCAACTACCCAGGTTTAAGGTATTCTTCCTTCAGCTAAAACATGCATGTGGAACCTAGAGTATGATCAACCATGTGATCGGGAGACGTGTTCAAATATGTCTCAGTTTTCGTACCCTGGTACTCGGGTGCAACATTCCAGACGCTTACTAACACTCTCCCCACTTGGAGAGTCAGTCCCTTTAACCTCCTGTTTGGCCCAGTTTGCAATTTCTGCGGAAGATGAACAGGAATAGCGAGAATCAATGAGAGACTAGCTGGAGGTTTTAGGATGGGCAAATTTAACTCTCATTTCCCACCAGGAAGAGGAATTAACCAAAGGCTCAGCGTGCCGTGCCAGAACCAGATTAGGGCCTGAAGACATCCTGCGGTGTTGCGGCCAGGTCACAAGAAAGCGAGTTGAAGAAAGGAGCTCAGGGGCACTGTAATTCACAAACCTGCAGAGTTATAAATGACAGCTATTGTCCAAAAATAGATTGAAGTAAGGCTGCCAAAAGGACTTGAAAGCGGGGCAGAATTGCAGGAAACCGATTTCAGGAGGTAGACTGGAATTGCATTGAAAGCATAGGAAAAGAGGCAGAACGTCCACAATGATGCACTTGGCCAAAAAGGGCATATGCGTTTTTTCCTGAATATATTCAGGAAAAAACGCATACGCCCTTTTTGGCCAACCAAGCAAACTTGCAAAGGAAATCTGCACTACAATGAAGTCTCACTTCTCCCCGGTTAAAAGGGCCATCTGAAAAAAGTGTAAAATCCAGAAAGGCAGGACAGGCCATGGAGAACTGGGAGCCTTGTTATGCTGATGGGCGGGATGTAAATTGCCAACAGACACTCAGGAGAAGTGTATGGTGTTTCCTGAAACATCTAAAAAACAAAGCAACAGAGCCTAGGGCACTTCCACTTATGGTCCTATAGCTTAGGGAAATTAAAATCAAAAAGACACAGCCACCCCAAAGTTTGGGACGCCTCCGTTTACAAGAACCTCGTTTACCGTACAAGTTCAATATCACAGAAAGTGAAAAATGGATAAAGAACTTGTGGTACTTACGTACAATGCAGTATCACTCAGCAATGAAATCTATGTCATCAGGCCCATAGCAGCATAATGAGTGGATTCAGGTACGATGATTCTAACTGAAATAAGTCACACAGAAAAAGAAACATCATAAGATATCAGTAATACACGGAATGTAAACTTGGCTACACAGGAACTGCATTCCAAAACAGAACAGGGTCTCAAATTTAGAAAACCAACTTATGCTTGCTTAAGGGGAAAGGTGAGTTGGGGTGCTGCATAAAACCAGAGATTGAAATGAGCACAGATAAAGTTCCTTAAGCCAAATATGGAATAGACAAGAGCTACTCCTTGCTCAACGAAATGGACTCAACACCCCATATTAAACGCCTCAGAATGTACCTGACTAGTAAGTATCTTAAAACCTATGGATTGCTATGTCTCTGAAAGAGAATCAAGCATGTGTACAGGGGCATAAACGCAGCAGTGATAGGATTGGAGAGGTTCGGTGAGCAAATGAAGACCCTTTGAAGTCATATTGCATGGTACCCATTCCACGGGTTTCAACTACCCAGGTTTAAGGTATTCTTCCTTCAGCTAAAACATGCATGTGGAACCTAGAGTATGATCAACCATGTGATCGGGAGACGTGTTCAAATATGTCTCAGTTTTCGTACCCTGGTACTCGGGTGCAACATTCCAGACGCTTTACTAACACTCTCCCCACTTGGAGAGTCAGTCCCTTTAACCTCCTGTTTGGCCCAGTTTGCAATTTCTGCGGAAGATGAACAGGAATAGCGAGAATCAATGAGAGACTAGCTGGAGGTGTTAGGATGGGCAAATTTAACTCTCATTTCCCACCAGGAAGAGGAATTAACCAAAGGCTCAGCGTGCCGTGCCAGAACCAGATTAGGGCCTGAAGACATCCTGCGGTGTTGCGGCCAGGTCACAAGAAAGCGAGTTGAAGAAAGGAGCTCAGGGGCACTGTAATTCACAAACCTGCAGAGTTATAAATGACAGCTATCGTCCAAAAATAGACTGAAGTAAGGCTGCCAAGAGGACTTGAAAGCGGGGCAGAATTGCAGGAAACCGATTTCAGGAGGTAGACTGGAATTGCATTGAAAGCATAGGAAAAGAGGCAGAACGTCCACAATGATGCACTTGGCCAAAAAGGGCGTATGCGTTTTTTCCTGAATATATTCAGGGAAAAACGCATACGCCCTTTTTGGTCAACCAAGCAAACTTGCAAAGGAAATCTGCACTACAATGAAGTCTCACTTCTCCCCGGTTAAAAGGGCCATCTGAAAAAAGTGTAAAATCCAGAAAGGAAGGACAGGCCAAGGAGAACTGGGAGCCTTGTTATGCTGATGGGCGGGATGTAAATTGCCAACAGACACTCAGGAGAAGTGTATGGTGTTTCCTGAAACATCTAAAAAACAAAGCAACAGAGCCTAGGGCACTTCCACTTATGGTCCTATAGCTTAGGGAAAATAAAATCAAAAAAGACACAGCCACCCCAAAGTTTGGGACGCCTCCGTTTACAAGAACCTCGTTTACCGTACAAGTTCAATATCACAGAAAGAGAAAAATGGATAAAGAACGTGTGGTACTTACGTACAATGCAGTATCACTCAGCAATGAAATCTATGTCATCAGGCCCGTAGCAGCATAATGAGTGGATTCAGGTACGATGATTCTAACTGAAATAAGTCACACAGAAAAAGAAACATCATAAGATATCACTAATACACGGAATGTAAACTTGGCTACACAGGAACTGCATTCCAAAACAGAACAGGGTCTCAAATTTAGAAAACCAACTTATGCTTGCTTAAGGGGAAAGGTGAGTTGGGGTGCTGCATAAAACCAGAGATTGAAATGAGCACAGATAAAATTCCTTAAGCCAAATATGGAATAGACAAGAGCTACTCCTTGCTCAACGAAATGGACTCAACACCCCATATTAAACGCCTAAGAATGTACCTGACTAGTAAGTATCTTAAAACCTATGGATTGCTATGTCTCCGAAAGAGAATCAAGCATGTGTACAGGGGCATAAACGCAGCAGTGATAGGATTGGAGAGGTTCGGTGAGCAAATGAAGACCCTTTGAAGTCATATTGCATGGTACCCATTCCACGGGTTTCAACTACCCAGGTTTAAGGTATTCCTCCTTCAGCTAAAACATGCATGTGGAACCCAGAGTATGATCAACCATGTGATCGGGAGACGTGTTCAAATATGTCTCAGTTTTCGTACCCTGGTACTCGGGTGCAACATTCCAGACGCTTTACTAACACTCTCCCGACTTGGAGAGTCAGTCCCTTTAACCTCCTGTTTGGCCCAGTTTGCAATTTCTGCGGAAGATGAACAGGAATAGCGAGAACCAATGAGAGACTAGCTGGAGGTGTCTGGACGGGCAAATTTAACTCTCATTTCCCACAAGGAAGAGGAATTAACCAAAGGCTCAGCGTGCCGTGCCAGAACCAGATTAGGGCCTGAAGCCATCCTGCGGTGTTGCGGCCAGCTCACAAGAAAGCGAGTTGAAGAAAGGAGCTCAGGGGCACTGTAATTCACAAACCTGCAGAGTTATAAATGACAGCTATCGTCCAAAAATAGACTGAAGTAAGGCTGCCAAGAGGACTTGAAAGCGGGGCAGAATTGCAGGAAACCGATTTCAGGAGGTAGACTGGAATTGCATTGAAAGCATAGGAAAAGAGGCAGAACGTCCACAATGATGCACTTGGCCAAAAAGGGCGTATGCGTTTTTTCCTGAATATATTCAGGAAAAAACGCATACGCCCTTTTTGGCCAACCAAGCAAGCTTGCAAAGGAAATCTGCACTACAATGAAGTCTCACTTCCCCCCGGTCAAAAGGGCCATCTGAAAAAAGTGTAAAATCCAGAAAGGCAGGACAGGCCATGGAGAACTGGGAGCCTTGTTATGCTGATGGGCGGGATGTAAATTGCCAACAACCACTCGGGAGAAGTGTATGGTGTTTCCTGAAACATCTAAAAAACAAAGCAACAGAACCTAGGGCACTTCCACTTATGGTCCTATAGCTTAGGGAAATTAAAATCAAAAAGACACAGCCACCCCAAAGTTTGGGACGCCTCTGTTTACAAGAACCTCGTTTACAATACAAGTTCAACATCGCAGAAAGTGAAAAATGGATAAAGAAGTTGTGGTATTCACTTACAAAGCAATATCACTCAGCAATGAAATCTATGTCATCAGGACCTTAGCAGCACAATGAGTGGATTCAGGTATGATGATTCTAACTGAAATAAGTCACACAGAAAAAGAAACATCATAAGATATCAGTAATACACGGAATGTAAACTTGGCTACACAGGAACTGAATTACAGAACAGAACAGGGTCTCAAATTTAGAAAACCAACTTATGCTTGCTTAAGGGGAAAGGTGAGTTGGGGTGCTGCATAAAACCAGAGATTGAAATGAGCACAGATAAAGTTCCTTAAGCCAAATATGGAATAGACAAGAGCTACTCCTTGCTCAACGAAATGGACTCAACACCGCATATTAAACGCCTAAGAATGTACCTGACTAGTAAGTATCTTAAAACCTATGGATTGCTATGTCTCCGAAAGAGAATCAAGCATGTGTACAGGGGCATAAACGCAGCAGTGATAGGATTGGAGAGGTTCGGTGAGCAAATGAAGACCCTTTGAAGTCATACTGCATGGTACCCATTCCACGGGTTTCAAATACCCAGGTTTAAGGTATTCTTCCTTCAGCTAAAACATGCATGTGGAACCCAGAGTATGATCAACCCTGTGATCGGGAGACGTGTTCAAATATGTCTCAGTTTTCGTACCCTGGTACTCGGGTGCAACATTCCAGACACTTTACTAACACTCTCCCGACTTGGAGAGTCAGTCCCTTTAACCTCCTGTTTGGCCCAGTTTGCAATTTCTGCGGAAGATGAACAGGAATAGCGAGAACCAATGAGAGGCTAGCTGGAGGTGTCTGGATGGGCAAATTTAACTCTCATTTCCCACCAGGAAGAGGAATTAACCAAAGGCTCAGCGTGCCGGGCCGGAACCAGATTAGGGCCTGAAGCCATCCTGCGGTGTGGCGGCCAGGTCACAAGAAAGCGAGTTGAAGAAAGGAGCTCAGGGGCACTGTAATTCACAAACCTGCAGAGTTATAAATGACAGCTATCGTCCAAAAATAGACTGAAGTAAGGCTGCCAAGAGGACTTGAAAGCGGGGCAGAATTGCAGGAAACCGATTTCAGGAGGTAGACTGAAATTGCATTGAAAGCATAGGAAAAGAGGCAGAACGTACACAATGATGCACTTGGCCAAAAAGGGCGTATGCGTTTTTTCCTGAATATATTCAGGAAAAAACGCATACGCCCTTTTTGGCCAACCAAGCAAGCTTGCAAAGGAAATCTGCACTACAATGAAGTCTCACTTCCCCCCGGTCAAAAGGGCCATCTGAAAAAAGTGTAAAATCCAGAAAGGCAGGACAGGCCATTGAGAACTGGGAGCCTTGTTATGCTGATGGGCTGGATGTAAATTGCCAACAGACACTTGGGAGAAGTGTATGGTGTTTCCTGAAACATCTAAAAAACAAAGCAACAGAGCCTAGGGCACTTCCACTTATGGTCCTATAGCTTAGGGAAATTAAAATCAAAAAGACACAGCCACCCCAAAGTTTGGGACGCCTCTGTTTACAAGAACCTCGTTTACAATACAAGTTCAACATCGCAGAAAGTGAAAAATGGATAAAGAAGTTGTGGTATTCACTTACAAAGCAATATCACTAAGCAATGAAATCTATGTCATCAGGCCCTTAGCAGCACAATGAGTGGATTCAGGTATGATGATTCTAACTGAAATAAGTCACACAGAAAAAGAAACATCATAAGATATCAGTAATACACGGAATGTAAACTTGGCTACACAGGAACTGAATTACAGAACAGAACAGGGTCTCAAATTTAGAAAACCAACTTATGCTTGCTTAAGGGTAAAGGTGAGTTGGGGTGCTGCATAAAACCAGAGATTGAAATGAGCACAGATAAAGTTCCTTAAGCCAAATATGGAATAGACAAGAGCTACTCCTTGCTCAACGAAATGGACTCAACACCCCATATTAAACGCCTAAGAATGTACCTGACTAGTAAGTATCTTAAAACCTATGGATTGCTATGTCTCCGAAAGAGAATCAAGCATGTGTACAGGGGCATAAACGCAGCAGTGATAGGATTGGAGAGGTTCGGTGAGCAAATGAAGACCCTTTGAAGTCATATTGCATGGTACCCATTCCACGGGTTTCAACTACCCAGGTTTTAGGTATTCTTCCTTCAGCTAAAACATGCATGTGGAACCCAGAGTATGATCAACCATGTGATCGGGAGACGTGTTCAAATATGTCTCAGTTTTCCTCCCCTGGTACTCGGGTGCAACATTCCAGACGCTTTACTAACACTCTCCCCACTTGGAGAGTCAGCGCCTTTAACCTCCTGTTTGGCCCAGTTTGCAATTTCTGCGGAAGATGAACAGGAATAGCGAGAACCAATGAGAGGCTAGCTGGAGGTGTCTGGACGGGCAAATTTAACTCTCATTTCCCACCAGGAAGAGGAAATAACCAAAGGCTCAGCGTGCCGTACCGGAACCAGATTAGGGCCTGAAGCCATCCTGCGGTGTTGCGGCCAGCTCACAAGAAAGCGAGTTGAAGAAAGGAGCTCAGGGGCACTGTAATTCACAAACCTGCAGAGTTATAAATGACAGCTATCGTCCAAAAATAGACTGAAGTAAGGCTGCCAAGAGGACTTGAAAGCGGGGCAGAATTGCAGGAAACCGATTTCAGGAGGTAGACTGGAATTGCATTGAAAGCATAGGAAAAGAGGCAGAACGTCCACAATGATGCACTTGGCCAAAAAGGGCGTATGCGTTTTTTCCTGAATATATTCAGGAAAAAACGCATACGCCCTTTTTGGCCAACCAAGCAAGCTTGCAAAGGAAATCTGCACTACAATGAAGTCTCACTTCCCCCCGGTCAAAAGGGCCATCTGAAAAAAGTGTAAAATCCAGAAAGGCAGGACAGGCCATGGAGAACTGGGAGCCTTGTTATGCTGATGGGCGGGATGTAAATTGCCAACAACCACTCGGGAGAAGTGTATGGTGTTTCCTGAAACATCTAAAAAACAAAGCAACAGAACCTAGGGCACTTCCACTTATGGTCCTATAGCTTAGGGAAATTAAAATCAAAAAGACACAGCCACCCCAAAGTTTGGAACGGCTCTGTTTACAAGAACCTCGTTTACAGTACAAGTTCAACATCGCAGAAAGTGAAAAATGGATAAAGAAGTTGTGGTATTTACTTACAAAGCAACATCACTCAGCAATGAAATCTGTGTCATCAGGCCCTTAGCAGCACAATGAGTGGATTCAGGTATGATGATTCTAACTGAAATAAGTCACACAGAAAAAGAAACATCATAAGATATCAGTAATACACGGAATGTAAACTTGGCTACACAGGAACTGAATTACAGAACAGAACAGGGTCTCAAATTTAGAAAACCAACTTATGCTTGCTTAAGGGTAAAGGTGAGTTGGGGTGCTGCATAAAACCAGAGATTGAAATGAGCACAGATAAAGTTCCTTAAGCCAAATATGGAATAGACAAGAGCTACTCCTTGCTCAACGAAATGGACTCAACACCGCATATTAAACGCCTAAGAATGTACCTGACTAGTAAGTATCTTAAAACCTATGGATCGCTATGTCTCCGAAAGAGAATCAAGCATGTGTACAGGGGCATAAACGCAGCAGTGATAGGATTGGAGAGGTTCGGTGAGCAAATGAAGACCCTTTGAAGTCATATTGCATGGTACCCATTACACGGGTCTTAACACTCCAGGTTTAAGGTATTCTTCCTTCAGCTAAAACATGCATGTGGAACCCAAATATGATCAACCATGTGAACGGGAGACGTGTTCAAATATGTCTCAGTTTTCGTACCCTGGTACTCGGGTGCAACATTCCAGACGCTTTACTAACACTCTCCCCACTTGGAGAGTCAGTCCCTTTAACCTCCTGTTTGGCCCAGTTTGCAATTTCTGCGGAAGATGAACAGGAATAGCGAGAACCAATGAGAGGCTAGCTGGAGGTGTCTGAACGGGCAAATTTAACTCTCATTTCCCACCAGGAAGAGGAATTAACCAAAGGCTCAGCGTGCCGGGCCGGAACCAGATTAGGGCCTGAAGCCATCCTGCGGTGTTGCGGCCAGGTCACAAGAAAGCGAGTTGAAGAAAGGAGCTCAGGGGCACTGTAATTCACAAACCTGCAGAGTTATAAATGACAGCTATCGTCCAAAAATAGACTGAAGTAAGGCTGCCAAGAGGACTTGAAAGCGGGGCAGAATTGCAGGAAACCGATTTCAGGAGGTAGACTGGAATTGCATTGAAAGCATAGGAAAAGAGGCAGAACGTCCACAATGATGCACTTGGCCAAAAAGGGCGTATGCGTTTTTTCCTGAATATATTCAGGAAAAAACGCATACGCCCTTTTTGGCCAACCAAGCAAGCTTGCAAAGGAAATCTGCACTACAATGAAGTCTCACTTCCCCCCGGTGAAAAGGGCCATCTGAAAAAAGTGTAAAATCCAGAAAGGCAGGACAGGCCATTGAGAACTGGGAGCCTTGTTATGCTGATGTGCTGGATGTAAATTGCCAACAGACACTTGGGAGAAGTGTATGGTGTTTCCTGAAACATCTAAAAAACAAAGCAACAGAGCCTAGGGCACTTCCACTTATGGTCCTATAGCTTAGGGAAATTAAAATCAAAAAGACACAGCCACCCAAAAGTTTGGGACGCCTCTGTTTACAAGAACCTCGTTTACAATACAAGTTCAACATCGCAGAAAGTGAAAAATGGATAAAGAAGTTGTGGCATTCACTTACAAAGCAATATCACTCAGCAATGAAATCTATGTCATCAGGCCCTTAGCAGCACAATGAGTGGATTCAGGTATGATGATTCTAACTGAAATAAGTCACACAGAAAAAGAAACATCATAAGATATCAGTAATACACGGAATGTAAACTTGGCTACACAGGAACTGAATTACAGAACAGAACAGGGTCTCAAATTTAGAAAACCAACTTATGCTTGCTTAAGGGTAAAGGTGAGTTGGGGTGCTGCATAAAACCAGAGATTGAAATGAGCACAGATAAAGTTCCTTAAGCCAAATATGGAATAGACAAGAGCTACTCCTTGCTCAACGAAATGGACTCAACACCGCATATTAAACGCCTAAGAATGTACCTGACTAGTAAGTATCTTAAAACCTATGGATTGCTATGTCTCCGAAAGAGAATCAAGCATGTGTACAGGGGCATAAACGCAGCAGTGATAGGATTGGAGAGGTTCGGTGAGCAAATGAAGACCCTTTGAAGTCATATTGCATGGTACCCATTCCACGGGTTTCAACTACCCAGGTTTAAGGTATTCTTCCTTCAGCTAAAACATGCATGTGGAACCCAGAGTATGATCAACCATGTGATCGGGAGACGTGTTCAAATATGTCTCAGTTTTCGTACCCTGGTACTCGGGTGCAACATTCCAGACACTTTACTAACACTCTCCCGACTTGGAGAGTCAGTCCCTTTAACCTCCTGTTTGGCCCAGTTTGCAATTTCTGCGGAAGATGAACAGGAATAGCGAGAACCAATGAGAGGCTAGCTGGAGGTGTCTGGATGGGCAAATTTAACTCTCATTTCCCACCAGGAAGAGGAATTAACCAAAGGCTCAGCGTGCCGTGCCGGAACCAGATTAGGGCCTGAAGCCATCCTGTGGTGTTGCGGCCAGGTCACAAGAAAGCAAGTTGAAGAAAGGAGCTCAGGGGCACTGTAATTCACAAACCTGCAGAGTTATAAATGACAGCTATCGTCCAAAAATAGACTGAAGTAAGGCTGCCAAGAGGACTTGAAAGCGGGGCAGAATTGCAGGAAACCGATTTCAGGAGGTAGACTGAAATTGCATTGAAAGCATAGGAAAAGAGGCAGAACGTACACAATGATGCACTTGGCCAAAAAGGGCGTATGCGTTTTTTCCTGAATATATTCAGGAAAAAACGCATACGCACTTTTTGGCCAACCAAGCAAACTTGCAAAGGAAATCTGCACTACAATGAAGTCTCACTTCCACCTGGTCAAAAGGGCCATCTGAAAAAAGTGTAAAATCCATAAAGGCACGACAGGCAATGGAGAACTGGGAGCCTTCTTATGCTGATGGGCGGGATGTAAATTGCCAACAGCCACTCTGGAGAAGTGTATGGTGTTTCCTGAAACATCTAAAAAACAAAGCAACAGAGCCTAGGGCACTTCCACTTATGGTCCTATAGCTTAGGGAAATTAAAATCAAAAAGACACAGCCACCCCAAAGTTTGGGACGCCTCCGTTTACAAGAACCTCGTTTACAATACAAGTTCAACATCGCAGAAAGTGAAAAATGGATAAAGAAGTTGTGGTATTCACTTACAAAGCAATATCACTCAGCAATGAAATCTATGTCATCAGGCCCTTAGCAGCACAATGAGTGGATTCAGGTATGATGATTCTAACTGAAATAAGTCACACAGAAAAAGAAACATCATAAGATATCAGTAATACACGGAATGTAAACTTGGCTACACAGGAACTGAATTACAGAACAGAACAGGGTCTCAAATTTAGAAAACCAACTTATGCTTGCTTAAGGGTAAAGGTGAGTTGGGGTGCTGCATAAAACCAGAGATTGAAATGAGCACAGATAAAGTTCCTTAAGCCAAATATGGAATAGACAAGAGCTACTCCTTGCTCAACGAAATGGACTCAACACCGCATATTAAACGCCTAAGAATGTACCTGACTAGTAAGTATCTTAAAACCTATGGATTGCTATGTCTCCGAAAGAGAATCAAGCATGTGTACAGGGGCATAAACGCAGCAGTGATAGGATTGGAGAGGTTCGGTGAGCAAATGAAGACCCTTTGAAGTCATATTGCATGGTACCCATTCCACGGGTTTCAACTACCCAGGTTTTAGGTATTCTTCCTTCAGCTAAAACATGCATGTGGAACCCAGAGTATGATCAACCATGTGATCGGGAGACGTGTTCAAATATGTCTCAGTTTTCCTCCCCTGGTACTCGGGTGCAACATTCCAGACGCTTTACTAACACTCTCCCCACTTGGAGAGTCAGCGCCTTTAACCTCCTGTTTGGCCCAGTTTGCAATTTCTGCGGAAGATGAACAGGAATAGCGAGAACCAATGAGAGGCTAGCTGGAGGTGTCTGGACGGGCAAATTTAACTCTCATTTCCCACCAGGAAGAGGAAATAACCAAAGGCTCAGCGTGCCGTACCGGAACCAGATTAGGGCCTGAAGCCATCCTGCGGTGTTGCGGCCAGCTCACAAGAAAGCGAGTTGAAGAAAGGAGCTCAGGGGCACTGTAATTCACAAACCTGCAGAGTTATAAATGACAGCTATCGTCCAAAAATAGACTGAAGTAAGGCTGCCAAGAGGACTTGAAAGCGGGGCAGAATTGCAGGAAACCGATTTCAGGAGGTAGACTGGAATTGCATTGAAAGCATAGGAAAAGAGGCAGAACGTCCACAATGATGCACTTGGCCAAAAAGGGCGTATGCGTTTTTTCCTGAATATATTCAGGAAAAAACGCATACGCCCTTTTTGGCCAACCAAGCAAGCTTGCAAAGGAAATCTGCACTACAATGAAGTCTCACTTCCCCCCGGTCAAAAGGGCCATCTGAAAAAAGTGTAAAATCCAGAAAGGCAGGACAGGCCATGGAGAACTGGGAGCCTTGTTATGCTGATGGGCGGGATGTAAATTGCCAACAACCACTCGGGAGAAGTGTATGGTGTTTCCTGAAACATCTAAAAAACAAAGCAACAGAACCTAGGGCACTTCCACTTATGGTCCTATAGCTTAGGGAAATTAAAATCAAAAAGACACAGCCACCCCAAAGTTTGGAACGGCTCTGTTTACAAGAACCTCGTTTACAGTACAAGTTCAACATCGCAGAAAGTGAAAAATGGATAAAGAAGTTGTGGTATTTACTTACAAAGCAACATCACTCAGCAATGAAATCTGTGTCATCAGGCCCTTAGCAGCACAATGAGTGGATTCAGGTATGATGATTCTAACTGAAATAAGTCACACAGAAAAAGAAACATCATAAGATATCAGTAATACACGGAATGTAAACTTGGCTACACAGGAACTGAATTACAGAACAGAACAGGGTCTCAAATTTAGAAAACCAACTTATGCTTGCTTAAGGGTAAAGGTGAGTTGGGGTGCTGCATAAAACCAGAGATTGAAATGAGCACAGATAAAGTTCCTTAAGCCAAATATGGAATAGACAAGAGCTACTCCTTGCTCAACGAAATGGACTCAACACCGCATATTAAACGCCTAAGAATGTACCTGACTAGTAAGTATCTTAAAACCTATGGATCGCTATGTCTCCGAAAGAGAATCAAGCATGTGTACAGGGGCATAAACGCAGCAGTGATAGGATTGGAGAGGTTCGGTGAGCAAATGAAGACCCTTTGAAGTCATATTGCATGGTACCCATTACACGGGTCTTAACTCTCCAGGTTTAAGGTATTCTTCCTTCAGCTAAAACATGCATGTGGAACCCAAATATGATCAACCATGTGAACGGGAGACGTGTTCAAATATGTCTCAGTTTTCGTACCCTGGTAGTCGGGTGCAACATTCCAGACGCTTTACTAACACTCTCCCCACTTGGAGAGTCAGTCCCTTTAACCTCCTGTTTGGCCCAGTTTGCAATTTCTGCGGAAGATGAACAGGAATAGCGAGAACCAATGAGAGGCTAGCTGGAGGTGTCTGAACGGGCAAATTTAACTCTCATTTCCCACCAGGAAGAGGAATTAACCAAAGGCTCAGCGTGCCGGGCCGGAACCAGATTAGGGCCTGAAGCCATCCTGCGGTGTTGCGGCCAGGTCACAAGAAAGCGAGTTGAAGAAAGGAGCTCAGGGGCACTGTAATTCACAAACCTGCAGAGTTATAAATGACAGCTATCGTCCAAAAATAGACTGAAGTAAGGCTGCCAAGAGGACTTGAAAGCGGGGCAGAATTGCAGGAAACCGATTTCAGGAGGTAGACTGGAATTGCATTGAAAGCATAGGAAAAGAGGCAGAACGTCCACAATGATGCACTTGGCCAAAAAGGGCGTATGCGTTTTTTCCTGAATATATTCAGGAAAAAACGCATACGCCCTTTTTGGCCAACCAAGCAAGCTTGCAAAGGAAATCTGCACTACAATGAAGTCTCACTTCCCCCCGGTCAAAAGGGCCATCTGAAAAAAGTGTAAAATCCAGAAAGGCAGGACAGGCCATTGAGAACTGGGAGCCTTGTTATGCTGATGTGCTGGATGTAAATTGCCAACAGACACTTGGGAGAAGTGTATGGTGTTTCCTGAAACATCTAAAAAACAAAGCAACAGAGCCTAGGGCACTTCCACTTATGGTCCTATAGCTTAGGGAAATTAAAATCAAAAAGACACAGCCACCCCAAAGTTTGGGACGCCTCTGTTTACAAGAACCTCGTTTACAATACAAGTTCAACATCGCAGAAAGTGAAAAATGGATAAAGAAGTTGTGGTATTCACTTACAAAGCAATATCACTCAGCAATGAAATCTATGTCATCAGGCCCTTAGCAGCACAATGAGTGGATTCAGGTATGATGATTCTAACTGAAATAAGTCACACAGAAAAAGAAACATCATAAGATATCAGTAATACACGGAATGTAAACTTGGCTACACAGGAACTGAATTACAGAACAGAACAGGGTCTCAAATTTAGAAAACCAACTTATGCTTGCTTAAGGGTAAAGGTGAGTTGGGGTGCTGCATAAAACCAGAGATTGAAATGAGCACAGATAAAGTTCCTTAAGCCAAATATGGAATAGACAAGAGCTACTCCTTGCTCAACGAAATGGACTCAACACCGCATATTAAACGCCTAAGAATGTACCTGACTAGTAAGTATCTTAAAACCTATGGATTGCTATGTCTCCGAAAGAGAATCAAGCATGTGTACAGGGGCATAAACGCAGCAGTGATAGGATTGGAGAGGTTCGGTGAGCAAATGAAGACCCTTTGAAGTCATATTGCATGGTACCCATTCCACGGGTTTCAACTACCCAGGTTTAAGGTATTCTTCCTTCAGCTAAAACATGCATGTGGAACCCAGAGTATGATCAACCCTGTGATCGGGAGACGTGTTCAAATATGTCTCAGTTTTCGTACCCTGGTACTCGGGTGCAACATTCCAGACACTTTACTAACACTCTCCCGACTTGGAGAGTCAGTCCCTTTAACCTCCTGTTTGGCCCAGTTTGCAATTTCTGCGGAAGATGAACAGGAATAGCGAGAACCAATGAGAGACTAGCTGGAGGTGTCTGGACGGGCAAATTTAACTCTCATTTCCCACCAGGAAGAGGAAATAACCAAAGGCTCAGCGTGCCGTGCCGGAACCAGATTAGGGCCTGAAGCCATCCTGTGGTGTTGCAGCCAGGTCACAAGAAAGCAAGTTGAAGAAAGGAGCGCAGGGGCACTGTAATTCACAAACCTGCAGAGTTATAAATGACAGCTATCGTCCAAAAATAGACTGAAGTAAGGCTGCCAAGAGGACTTGAAAGCGGGGCAGAATTGCAGGAAACCGATTTCAGGAGGTAGACTGGAATTGCATTGAAAGCATAGGAAAAGAGGCAGAACGTCCACAATGATGCACTTGGCCAAAAAGGGCGTATGCGTTTTTTCCTGAATATATTCAGGAAAAAACGCATACGCCCTTTTTGGCCAACCCAGCAAGCTTGCAAAGGAAATCTGCACTACAATGAAGTCTCACTTCCCCCCGGTCAAAAGGGCCATCTGAAAAAAGTGTAAAATCCAGAAAGGCAGGACAGGCCATGGAGAACTGGGAGCCTTGTTATGCTGATGGGCGGGATGTAAATTGCCAACAACCACTCGGGAGAAGTGTATGGTGTTTCCTGAAACATCTAAAAAACAAAGCAACAGAACCTAGGGCACTTCCACTTATGGTCCTATAGCTTAGGGAAATTAAAATCAAAAAGACACAGCCACCCCAAAGTTTGGAACGGCTCTGTTTACAAGAACCTTGTTTACAGTACAAGTTCAACATCGCAGAAAGTGAAAAATGGATAAAGAAGTTGTGGTATTTACTTACAAAGCAATATCACTCAGCAATGAAATCTGTGTCATCAGGCCCTTAGCAGCACAATGAGTGGATTCAGGTATGATGATTCTAACTGAAATAAGTCACGCAGAAAAAGAAACATCATAAGATATCAGTAATACACAGAATGTAAACTTGGCTACACAGGAACTGAATTACAGAACAGAACAGGGTCTCAAATTTAGAAAACCAACTTATGCTTGCTTAAGGGTAAAGGTGAGATGGGGTGCTGCATAAAACCAGAGATTGAAATGAGCACAGATAAAGTTCCTTAAGCCAAATATGGAATAGACAAGAGCTACTCCTTGCTCAACGAAATGGACTCAACACCGCATATTAAACGCCTAAGAATGTACCTGACTAGTAAGTATCTTAAAACCTATGGATCGCTATGTCTCCGAAAGAGAATCAAGCATGTGTACAGGGGCATAAACGCAGCAGTGATAGGATTGGAGAGGTTCGGTGAGCAAATGAAGACCCTTTGAAGTCATATTGCATGGTACCCATTCCACGGGTTTCAACTACCCAGGTTTAAGGTATTCTCCCTTCAGCTAAAACATGCATGTGGAACCTAGAGTATGATCAAGCATGTGATCGGGAGACGTGTTCAAATATGTCTCAGTTTTCGTACCCTGGTACTCAGGTGCAACATTCCAGACGCTTTACTAACACTCTCCTGACTTGGAGAGTCAGTCCCTTTAACCTCCTGTTTGGCCCAGTTTGCAATTTCTGCGGAAGATGAACAGGAATAGCGAGAACCAATGAGAGGCTAGCTGGAGGTGTCTGGACGGGCAAATTTAACTCTCATTTCCCACCAGGAAGAGGAAATAACCAAAGGCTCAGCGTGCCGTGCCGGAACCAGATTAGGGCCTGAAGACATCCTGCGGTGTTGCGGCCAGCTCACAAGAAAGCGAGTTGAAGAAAGGAGCTCAGGGGCACTGTAATTCACAAACCTGCAGAGTTATAAATGACAGCTATCGTCCAAAAATAGACTGAAGTAAGGCTGCCAAGAGGACTTGAAAGCGGGGCAGAATTGCAGGAAACCGATTTCAGGAGGTAGACTGGAATTGCATTGAAAGCATAGGAAAAGAGGCAGAACGTCCACAATGATGCACTTGGCCAAAAAGGGCGTATGCGTTTTTTCCTGAATATATTCAGGAAAAAACGCATACGCACTTTTTGGCCAACCAAGCAAGCTTGCAAAGGAAATCTGCACTACAATGAAGTCTCACTTCCCCCCGGTCAAAAGGGCCATCTGAAAAAAGTGTAAAATCCAGAAAGGCAGGACAGGCCATGGAGAACTGGGAGCCTTGTTATGCTGAAGGGCGGGATGTAAATTGCCAACAACCACTCGGGAGAAGTGTATGGTGTTTCCTGAAACATCTAAAAAACAAAGCAACAGAGCCTAGGGCACTTCCACTTATGGTCCTATAGCTTAGGGAAATTAAAATCAAAAAGACAAAGCCACCCCAAAGTTTGGAACGGCTCTGTTTACAAGAACCTCATTTACAGTACAAGTTCAACATCGCAGAAAGTGAAAAATGGATAAAAAAGTTGTGGTATTTACTTACAAAGCAATATCACTCAGCAATGAAATCTATGTCATCAGGCCCTTAGCAGCACAATGAGTGGATTCAGGTATGATGATTCTAACTGAAATAAGTCACACAGAAAAAGAAACATCACAAGATATCAGTAATACACGGAATGTAAACTTGGCTACACAGGAACTGAATTACAGAACAGAACAGGGTCTCAAATTTAGAAAACCAACTTATGCTTGCTTAAGGGGAAAGGTGAGTTGGGGTGCTGCATAAAACCAGAGATTGAAATGAGCACAGATAAAGTTCCTTAAGCCAAATATGGAATAGACAAGAGCTACTCCTTGCTCAACGAAATGGACTCAACACCGCATATTAAACGCCTAAGAATGTACCTGACTAGTAAGTATCTTAAAACCTATGGATCGCTATGTCTCCGAAAGAGAATCAAGCATGTGTACAGGGGCATAAACGCAGCAGTGATAGGATTGGAGAGGTTCGGTGAGCAAATGAAGACCCTTTGAAGTCATATTGCATGGTACCCATTACACGGGTCTTAACTCTCCAGGTTTAAGGTATTCTTCCTTCAGCTAAAACATGCATGTGGAACCCAAATATGATCAACCATGTGAACGGGAGACGTGTTCAAATATGTCTCAGTTTTCGTACCCTGGTACTCGGGTGCAACATTCCAGACGCTTTACTAACACTCTCCCCACTTGGAGAGTCAGTCCCTTTAACCTCCTGTTTGGCCCAGTTTGCAATTTCTGCGGAAGATGAACAGGAATAGCGAGAACCAATGAGAGGCTAGCTGGAGGTGTCTGAACGGGCAAATTAAACTCTCATTTCCCACCAGGAAGAGGAATTAACCAAAGGCTCAGCGTGCCGGGCCGGAACCAGATTAGGGCCTGAAGCCATCCTGCGGTGTTGCGGCCAGGTCACAAGAAAGCGAGTTGAAGAAAGGAGCTCAGGGGCACTGTAATTCACAAACCTGCAGAGTTATAAATGACAGCTATCGTCCAAAAATAGACTGAAGTAAGGCTGCCAAGAGGACTTGAAAGCGGGGCAGAATTGCAGGAAACCGATTTCAGGAGGTAGACTGGAATTGCATTGAAAGCATAGGAAAAGAGGCAGAACGTCCACAATGATGCACTTGGCCAAAAAGGGCGTATGCGTTTTTTCCTGAATATATTCAGGAAAAAACGCATACGCCCTTTTTGGCCAACCAAGCAAGCTTGCAAAGGAAATCTGCACTACAATGAAGTCTCACTTCCCCCCGGTCAAAAGGGCCATCTGAAAAAAGTGTAAAATCCAGAAAGGCAGGACAGGCCATTGAGAACTGGGAGCCTTGTTATGCTGATGTGCTGGATGTAAATTGCCAACAGACACTTGGGAGAAGTGTATGGTGTTTCCTGAAACATCTAAAAAACAAAGCAACAGAGCCTAGGGCACTTCCACTTATGGTCCTATAGCTTAGGGAAATTAAAATCAAAAAGACACAGCCACCCCAAAGTTTGGGACGCCTCTGTTTACAAGAACCTCGTTTACAATACAAGTTCAACATCGCAGAAAGTGAAAAATGGATAAAGAAGTTGTGGTATTCACTTACAAAGCAATATCACTCAGCAATGAAATCTATGTCATCAGGCCCTTAGCAGCACAATGAGTGGATTCAGGTATGATGATTCTAACTGAAATAAGTCACACAGAAAAAGAAACATCATAAGATATCAGTAATACACGGAATGTAAACTTGGCTACACAGGAACTGAATTACAGAACAGAACAGGGTCTCAAATTTAGAAAACCAACTTATGCTTGCTTAAGGGTAAAGGTGAGTTGGGGTGCTGCATAAAACCAGAGATTGAAATGAGCACAGATAAAGTTCCTTAAGCCAAATATGGAATAGACAAGAGCTACTCCTTGCTCAACGAAATGGACTCAACACCGCATATTAAACGCCTAAGAATGTACCTGACTAGTAAGTATCTTAAAACCTATGGATTGCTATGTCTCCGAAAGAGAATCAAGCATGTGTACAGGGGCATAAACGCAGCAGTGATAGGATTGGAGAGGTTCGGTGAGCAAATGAAGACCCTTTGAAGTCATATTGCATGGTACCCATTCCACGGGTTTCAACTACCCAGGTTTAAGGTATTCTTCCTTCAGCTAAAACATGCATGTGGAACCCAGAGTATGATCAACCCTGTGATCGGGAGACGTGTTCAAATATGTCTCAGTTTTCGTACCCTGGTACTCGGGTGCAACATTCCAGACTCTTTACTAACACTCTCCCGACTTGGAGAGTCAGTCCCTTTAACCTCCTGTTTGGCCCAGTTTGCAATTTCTGCGGAAGATGAACAGGAATAGCGAGAACCAATGAGAGACTAGCTGGAGGTGTCTGGACGGGCAAATTTAACTCTCATTTCCCACCAGGAAGAGGAATTAACCAAAGGCTCAGCGTGCCGTGCCGGAACCAGATTAGGGCCTGAAGCCATCCTGTGGTGTTGCAGCCAGGTCACAAGAAAGCAAGTTGAAGAAAGGAGCGCAGGGGCACTGTAATTCACAAACCTGCAGAGTTATAAATGACAGCTATCGTCCAAAAATAGACTGAAGTAAGGCTGCCAAGAGGACTTGAAAGCGGGGCAGAATTGCAGGAAACCGATTTCAGGAGGTAGACTGGAATTGCATTGAAAGCATAGGAAAAGAGGCAGAACGTCCACAATGATGCACTTGGCCAAAAAGGGCGTATGCGTTTTTTCCTGAATATATTCAGGAAAAAACGCATACGCCCTTTTTGGCCAACCCAGCAAGCTTGCAAAGGAAATCTGCACTACAATGAAGTCTCACTTCCCCCCGGTCAAAAGGGCCATCTGAAAAAAGTGTAAAATCCAGAAAGGCAGGACAGGCCATGGAGAACTGGGAGCCTTGTTATGCTGATGGGCGGGATGTAAATTGCCAACAACCACTCGGGAGAAGTGTATGGTGTTTCCTGAAACATCTAAAAAACAAAGCAACAGAACCTAGGGCACTTCCACTTATGGTCCTATAGCTTAGGGAAATTAAAATCAAAAAGACACAGCCACCCCAAAGTTTGGAACGGCTCTGTTTACAAGAACCTTGTTTACAGTACAAGTTCAACATCGCAGAAAGTGAAAAATGGATAAAGAAGTTGTGGTATTTACTTACAAAGCAATATCACTCAGCAATGAAATCTGTGTCATCAGGCCCTTAGCAGCACAATGAGTGGATTCAGGTATGATGATTCTAACTGAAATAAGTCACGCAGAAAAAGAAACATCATAAGATATCAGTAATACACAGAATGTAAACTTGGCTACACAGGAACTGAATTACAGAACAGAACAGGGTCTCAAATTTAGAAAACCAACTTATGCTTGCTTAAGGGTAAAGGTGAGTTGGGGTGCTGCATAAAACCAGAGATTGAAATGAGCACAGATAAAGTTCCTTAAGCCAAATATGGAATAGACAAGAGCTACTCCTTGCTCAACGAAATGGACTCAACACCGCATATTAAACGCCTAAGAATGTACCTGACTAGTAAGTATCTTAAAACCTATGGATCGCTATGTCTCCGAAAGAGAATCAAGCATGTGTACAGGGGCATAAACGCAGCAGTGATAGGATTGGAGAGGTTCGGTGAGCAAATGAAGACCCTTTGAAGTCATATTGCATGGTACCCATTCCACGGGTTTCAACTACCCAGGTTTAAGGTATTCTCCCTTCAGCTAAAACATGCATGTGGAACCTAGAGTATGATCAAGCATGTGATCGGGAGACGTGTTCAAATATGTCTCAGTTTTCGTACCCTGGTACTCAGGTGCAACATTCCAGACGCTTTACTAACACTCTCCCGACTTGGAGAGTCAGTCCCTTTAACCTCCTGTTTGGCCCAGTTTGCAATTTCTGCGGAAGATGAACAGGAATAGCGAGAACCAATGATAGGCTAGCTGGAGGTGTCTGGACGGGCAAATTTAACTCTCATTTCCCACCAGGAGGACGAAATAACCAAAGGCTCAGCGTGCCGTGCCAGAACCAGATTAGGGCCTGAAGCCATCCTGCGGTGTTGCGGCCAGGTCACAAGAAAGCGAGTTGAAGAAAGGAGCTCAGGGGCACTGTAATTCGCAAACCTGCAGAGTTATAAATGACAGCTATCGTCCAAAAATAGACTGAAGTAAGGCTGCCAAGAGGACTTGAAAGCGGGGCAGAATTGCAGGAAACCGATTTTAGGAGGTAGACTGGAATTGCATTGAAAGCATAGGAAAAGAGGCAGAACGTCCACAATGATGCACTTGGCCAAAAAGGGCGTATGCGTTTTTTCCTTAATATATTCAGGAAAAAACGCATACGCCCTTTTTGGCCAACCAAGCAAGCTTGCAAAGGAAATCTGCACTACAATGAAGTCTCACTTCCCCCCCGGTCAAAAGGGCCATCTGAAAAAAGTGTAAAATCCAGAAAGGCAGGACAGGCCATGGAGAACTGGGAGCCTTGTTATGCTGAAGGGCGGGATGTAAATTGCCAACAACCACTCGGGAGAAGTGTATGGTGTTTCCTGAAACATCTAAAAAACAAAGCAACAGAGCCTAGGGCACTTCCACTTATGGTCCTATAGCTTAGGGAATTTAAAATCAAAAAGACACAGCCACCCCAAAGTTTGGAACGGCTCTGTTTACAAGAACCTCATTTACAGTACAAGTTCAACATCGCAGAAAGTGAAAAATGGATAAAAAAGTTGTGGTATTTACTTACAAAGCAATATCACTCAGCAATGAAATCTATGTCATCAGGCCCTTAGCAGCACAATGAGTGGATTCAGGTATGATGATTCTAACTGAAATAAGTCACACAGAAAAAGAAACATCATAAGATATCAGTAATACACGGAATGTAAACTTGGCTACACAGGAACTGAATTACAGAACAGAACAGGGTCTCAAATTTAGAAAACCAACTTATGCTTGCTTAAGGGTAAAGGTGAGTTGGGGTGCTGCATAAAACCAGAGATTGAAATGAGCACAGATAAAGTTCCTTAAGCCAAATATGGAATAGACAAGAGCTACTCCTTGCTCAACGAAATGGACTCAACACCGCATATTAAACGCCTAAGAATGTACCTGACTAGTAAGTATCTTAAAACCTATGGATTGCTATGTCTCCGAAAGAGAATCAAGCATGTGTACAGGGGCATAAACGCAGCAGTGATAGGATTGGAGAGGTTCGGTGAGCAAATGAAGACCCTTTGAAGTCATATTGCATGGTACCCATTCCACGGGTTTCAACTACCCAGGTTTAAGGTATTCTTCCTTCAGCTAAAACATGCATGTGGAACCTAGAGTATGATCAACCATGTGATCGGGAGACGTGTTCAAATATGTCTCAGTTTTCGTACCCTGGTACTCGGGTGCAACATTCCAGACGCTTTACTAACACTCTCCCCACTTGGAGAGTCAGTCCCTTTAACCTCCTGTTTGGCCCAGTTTGCAATTTCTGCGGAAGATGAACAGGAATAGCGAGAACCAATGAGAGACTAGCTGGAGGTGTCTGGACGGGCAAATTTAACTCTCATTTCCCACCAGGAAGAGGAATTAACCAAAGGCTCAGTGTGCCGTGCCGGAACCAGATTAGGGCCTGAAGCCATCCTGGGTGTTTCGGCCAGCTCACAAGAAAGCGAGTTGAAGAAAGGAGCTCAGGGGCACTGTAATTCACAAACCTGCAGAGTTATAAATGACAGCTATCGTCCAAAAATAGACTGAAGTAAGGCTGCCAAGAGTACTTGAAAGCGGGGCAGAATTGCAGGAAACCGATTTCAGGAGGTAGACTGGAATTGCATTGAAAGCATAGGAAAAGAGGCAGAACGTCCACAATGATGCACTTGGCCAAAAAGGGCGTATGCGTTTTTTCCTGAATATATTCAGGAAAAAACGCATACGCCCTTTTTGGCCAACCAAGCAAGCTTGCAAAGGAAATCTGCACTACAATGAAGTCTCACTTCCCCCCGGTCAAAAGGGCTATCTGAAAAAAGTGTAAAATCCAGAAAGGCAGGACAGGCCATGGAGAACTGGGAGCCTTGTTATGCTGATGGGCGGGATGTAAATTGCCAACAACCACTCGGGAGAAGTGTATGGTGTTTCCTGAAACATCTAAAAAACAAAGCAACAGAACCTAGGGCACTTCCACTTATGGTCCTATAGCTTAGGGAAATTAAAATCAAAAAGACACAGCCACCCCAAAGTTTGGAACGGCTCTGTTTACAAGAACCTCGTTTACAGTACAAGTTCAACATCGCAGAAAGTGAAAAATGGATAAAGAAGTTGTGGTATTTACTTACAAAGCAATATCACTCAGCAATGAAATCTGTGTCATCAGGCACTTAGCAGCACAATGAGTGGATTCAGGTATGATGATTCTAACTGAAATAAGTCACACAGAAAAAGAAACATCATAAGATATCAGTAATACACGGAATGTAAACTTGGCTACACAGGAACTGAATTACAGAACAGAACAGGGTCTCAAATTTAGAAAACCAACTTATGCTTGCTTAAGGGTAAAGGTGAGTTGGGGTGCTGCATAAAACCAGAGATTGAAATGAGCACAGATAAAGTTCCTTAAGCCAAATATGGAATAGACAAGAGCTACTCCTTGCTCAACGAAATGGACTCAACACCGCATATTAAACACCTAAGAATGTAACTGACTAGTAAGTATCTTAAAACCTATGGATTGCTATGTCTCCGAAAGAGAATCAAGCATGTGTACAGGGGCATAAACGCAGCAGTGATAGGATTGGAGAGGTTCGGTGAGCAAATGAAGACCCTTTGAAGTCATATTGCATGGTACCCATTCCACGGGTTTCAACTACCCAGGTTTAAGGTATTCTTCCTTCAGCTAAAACATGCATGTGGAACCTAGAGTATGATCAACCATGTGATCGGGAGACGTGTTCAAATATGTCTCAGTTTTCGTACCCTGGTAGTCGGGTGCAACGTTCCAGACACTTTACTAACACTCTCCCGACTTGGGGAGTCAGTCCCTTTAACCTCCTGTTTGGCCCAGTTTGCAATTTCTGCGGAAGATGAACAGGAATAGTGAGAACCAATGAGAGGCTAGCTGGAGGTGTCTGGATGGGCAAATTTAACTCTCATTTCCCACCAGGAAGAGGAATTAACCAAAGGCTCAGCGTGCCGTGCCGGAACCAGATTAGGGCCTGAAGCCATCCTGTGGTGTTGCAGCCAGGTCACAAGAAAGCAAGTTGAAGAAAGGAGCGCAGGGGCACTGTAATTCACAAACCTGCAGAGTTATAAATGACAGCTATCGTCCAAAAATAGACTGAAGTAAGGCTGCCAAGAGGACTTGAAAGCGGGGCAGAATTGCAGGAAACCGATTTCAGGAGGTAGACTGGAATTGCATTGAAAGCATAGGAAAAGAGGCAGAACGTCCACAATGATGCACTTGGCCAAAAAGGGCGTATGCGTTTTTTCCTGAATATATTCAGGAAAAAACGCATACGCCCTTTTTGGCCAACCCAGCAAGCTTGCAAAGGAAATCTGCACTACAATGAAGTCTCACTTCCCCCCGGTCAAAAGGGCCATCTGAAAAAAGTGTAAAATCCAGAAAGGCAGGACAGGCCATGGAGAACTGGGAGCCTTGTTATGCTGATGGGCGGGATGTAAATTGCCAACAACCACTCGGGAGAAGTGTATGGTGTTTCCTGAAACATCTAAAAAACAAAGCAACAGAACCTAGGGCACTTCCACTTATGGTCCTATAGCTTAGGGAAATTAAAATCAAAAAGACACAGCCACCCCAAAGTTTGGAACGGCTCTGTTTACAAGAACCTTGTTTACAGTACAAGTTCAACATCGCAGAAAGTGAAAAATGGATAAAGAAGTTGTGGTATTTACTTACAAAGCAATATCACTCAGCAATGAAATCTGTGTCATCAGGCCCTTAGCAGCACAATGAGTGGATTCAGGTATGATGATTCTAACTGAAATAAGTCACGCAGAAAAAGAAACATCATAAGATATCAGTAATACACAGAATGTAAACTTGGCTACACAGGAACTGAATTACAGAACAGAACAGGGTCTCAAATTTAGAAAACCAACTTATGCTTGCTTAAGGGTAAAGGTGAGTTGGGGTGCTGCATAAAACCAGAGATTGAAATGAGCACAGATAAAGTTCCTTAAGCCAAATATGGAATAGACAAGAGCTACTCCTTGCTCAACGAAATGGACTCAACACCGCATATTAAACGCCTAAGAATGTACCTGACTAGTAAGTATCTTAAAACCTATGGATCGCTATGTCTCCGAAAGAGAATCAAGCATGTGTACAGGGGCATAAACGCAGCAGTGATAGGATTGGAGAGGTTCGGTGAGCAAATGAAGACCCTTTGAAGTCATATTGCATGGTACCCATTCCACGGGTTTCAACTACCCAGGTTTAAGGTATTCTCCCTTCAGCTAAAACATGCATGTGGAACCTAGAGTATGATCAAGCATGTGATCGGGAGACGTGTTCAAATATGTCTCAGTTTTCGTACCCTGGTACTCAGGTGCAACATTCCAGACGCTTTACTAACACTCTCCCGACTTGGAGAGTCAGTCCCTTTAACCTCCTGTTTGGCCCAGTTTGCAATTTCTGCGGAAGATGAACAGGAATAGCGAGAACCAATGATAGGCTAGCTGGAGGTGTCTGGACGGGCAAATTTAACTCTCATTTCCCACCAGGAGGACGAAATAAACAAAGGCTCAGCGTGCCGTGCCAGAACCAGATTAGGGCCTGAAGCCATCCTGCGGTGTTGCGGCCAGGTCACAAGAAAGCGAGTTGAAGAAAGGAGCTCAGGGGCACTGTAATTCGCAAACCTGCAGAGTTATAAATGACAGCTATCGTCCAAAAATAGACTGAAGTAAGGCTGCCAAGAGGACTTGAAAGCGGGGCAGAATTGCAGGAAACCGATTTCAGGAGGTAGACTGGAATTGCATTGAAAGCATAGGAAAAGAGGCAGAACGTCCACAATGATGCACTTGGACAAAAAGGGCGTATGCGTTTTTTCCTTAATATATTCAGGAAAAAACGCATACGCCCTTTTTGGCCAACCAAGCAAGCTTGCAAAGGAAATCTGCACTACAATGAAGTCTCACTTCCCCCCGGTCAAAAGGGCCATCTGAAAAAAGTGTAAAATCCAGAAAGGCAGGACAGGCCATGGAGAACTGGGAGCCTTGTTATGCTGAAGGGCGGGATGTAAATTGCCAACAACCACTCTGGAGAAGTGTATGGTGTTTCCTGAAACATCTAAAAAACAAAGCAACAGAGCCTAGGGCACTTCCACTTATGGTCCTATAGCTTAGGGAATTTAAAATCAAAAAGACAAAGCCACCCCAAAGTTTGGAACGGCTCTGTTTACAAGAACCTCATTTACAGTACAAGTTCAACATCGCAGAAAGTGAAAAATGGCTAAAAAAGTTGTGGTATTTACTTACAAAGCAATATCACTCAGCAATGAAATCTATGTCATCAGGCCCTTAGCAGCACAATGAGTGGATTCAGGTATGATGATTCTAACTGAAATAAGTCACACAGAAAAAGAAACATCATAAGATATCAGTAATACACGGAATGTAAACTTGGCTACACAGGAACTGAATTACAGAACAGAACAGGGTCTCAAATTTAGAAAACCAACTTATGCTTGCTTAAGGGTAAAGGTGAGTTGGGGTGCTGCATAAAACCAGAGATTGAAATGAGCACAGATAATGTTCCTTAAGCCAAATATGGAATAGACAAGAGCTACTCCTTGCTCAACGAAATGGACTCAACACCGCATATTAAACGCCTAAGAATGTACCTGACTAGTAAGTATCTTAAAACCTATGGATTGCTATGTCTCCGAAAGAGAATCAAGCATGTGTACAGGGGCATAAACGCAGCAGTGATAGGATTGGAGAGGTTCGGTGAGCAAATGAAGACCCTTTGAAGTCATATTGCATGGTACCCATTCCACGGGTTTCAACTACCCAAGTTTAAGGTATTCTTCCTTCAGCTAAAACATGCATGTGGAACCTAGAGTATGATCAACCATGTGATCGGGAGACGTGTTCAAATATGTCTCAGTTTTCGTACCCTGGTACTCGGGTGCAACATTCCAGACGCTTTACTAACACTCTCCCCACTTGGAGAGTCAGTCCCTTTAACCTCCTGTTTGGCCCAGTTTGCAATTTCTGCGGAAGATGAACAGGAATAGCGAGAACCAATGAGAGACTAGCTGGAGGTGTCTGGACGGGCAAATTTAACTCTCATTTCCCACCAGGAAGAGGAATTAACCAAAGGCTCAGCGTGCCGTGCCGGAACCAGATTAGGGCCTGAAGCCATCCTGTGGTGTTGCAGCCAGGTCACAAGAAAGCAAGTTGAAGAAAGGAGCGCAGGGGCACTGTAATTCACAAACCTGCAGAGTTATAAATGACAGCTATCGTCCAAAAATAGACTGAAGTAAGGCTGCCAAGAGGACTTGAAAGCGGGGCAGAATTGCAGGAAACCGATTTCAGGAGGTAGACTGGAATTGCATTGAAAGCATAGGAAAAGAGGCAGAACGTCCACAATGATGCACTTGGCCAAAAAGGGCGTATGCGTTTTTTCCTGAATATATTCAGGAAAAAACGCATACGCCCTTTTTGGCCAACCCAGCAAGCTTGCAAAGGAAATCTGCACTACAATGAAGTCTCACTTCCCCCCGGTCAAAAGGGCCATCTGAAAAAAGTGTAAAATCCAGAAAGGCAGGACAGGCCATGGAGAACTGGGAGCCTTGTTATGCTGATGGGCGGGATGTAAATTGCCAACAACCACTCGGGAGAAGTGTATGGTGTTTCCTGAAACATCTAAAAAACAAAGCAACAGAACCTAGGGCACTTCCACTTATGGTCCTATAGCTTAGGGAAATTAAAATCAAAAAGACACAGCCACCCCAAAGTTTGGAACGGCTCTGTTTACAAGAACCTTGTTTACAGTACAAGTTCAACATCGCAGAAAGTGAAAAATGGATAAAGAAGTTGTGGTATTTACTTACAAAGCAATATCACTCAGCAATGAAATCTGTGTCATCAGGCCCTTAGCAGCACAATGAGTGGATTCAGGTATGATGATTCTAACTGAAATAAGTCACGCAGAAAAAGAAACATCATAAGATATCAGTAATACACAGAATGTAAACTTGGCTACACAGGAACTGAATTACAGAACAGAACAGGGTCTCAAATTTAGAAAACCAACTTATGCTTGCTTAAGGGTAAAGGTGAGTTGGGGTGCTGCATAAAACCAGAGATTGAAATGAGCACAGATAAAGTTCCTTAAGCCAAATATGGAATAGACAAGAGCTACTCCTTGCTCAACGAAATGGACTCAACACCGCATATTAAACGCCTAAGAATGTACCTGACTAGTAAGTATCTTAAAACCTATGGATCGCTATGTCTCCGAAAGAGAATCAAGCATGTGTACAGGGGCATAAACGCAGCAGTGATAGGATTGGAGAGGTTCGGTGAGCAAATGAAGACCCTTTGAAGTCATATTGCATGGTACCCATTCCACGGGTTTCAACTACCCAGGTTTAAGGTATTCTCCCTTCAGCTAAAACATGCATGTGGAACCTAGAGTATGATCAAGCATGTGATCGGGAGACGTGTTCAAATATGTCTCAGTTTTCGTACCCTGGTACTCAGGTGCAACATTCCAGACGCTTTACTAACACTCTCCCGACTTGGAGAGTCAGTCCCTTTAACCTCCTGTTTGGCCCAGTTTGCAATTTCTGCGGAAGATGAACAGGAATAGAGAGAACCAATGATAGGCTAGCTGGAGGTGTCTGGACGGGCAAATTTAACTCTCATTTCCCACCAGGAGGACGAAATAACCAAAGGCTCAGCGTGCCGTGCCAGAACCAGATTAGGGCCTGAAGCCATCCTGCGGTGTTGCGGCCAGGTCACAAGAAAGCGAGTTGAAGAAAGGAGCTCAGGGGCACTGTAATTCGCAAACCTGCAGAGTTATAAATGACAGCTATCGTCCAAAAATAGACTGAAGTAAGGCTGCCAAGAGGACTTGAAAGCGGGGCAGAATTGCAGGAAACCGATTTCAGGAGGTAGACTGGAATTGCATTGAAAGCATAGGAAAAGAGGCAGAACGTCCACAATGATGCACTTGGCCAAAAAGGGCGTATGCGTTTTTTCCTTAATATATTCAGGAAAAAACGCATACGCCCTTTTTGGCCAACCAAGCAAGCTTGCAAAGGAAATCTGCACTACAATGAAGTCTCACTTCCCCCCCGGTCAAAAGGGCCATCTGAAAAAAGTGTAAAATCCAGAAAGGCAGGACAGGCCATGGAGAACTGGGAGCCTTGTTATGCTGAAGGGCGGGATGTAAATTGCCAACAACCACTCGGGAGAAGTGTATGGTGTTTCCTGAAACATCTAAAAAACAAAGCAACAGAGCCTAGGGCACTTCCACTTATGGTCCTATAGCTTAGGGAATTTAAAATCAAAAAGACAAAGCCACCCCAAAGTTTGGAACGGCTCTGTTTACAAGAACCTCATTTACAGTACAAGTTCAACATCGCAGAAAGTGAAAAATGGATAAAAAAGTTGTGGTATTTACTTACAAAGCAATATCACTCAGCAATGAAATCTATGTCATCAGGCCCTTAGCAGCACAATGAGTGGATTCAGGTATGATGATTCTAACTGAAATAAGTCACACAGAAAAAGAAACATCATAAGATATCAGTAATACACGGAATGTAAACTTGGCTACACAGGAACTGAATTACAGAACAGAACAGGGTCTCAAATTTAGAAAACCAACTTATGCTTGCTTAAGGGTAAAGGTGAGTTGGGGTGCTGCATAAAACCAGAGATTGAAATGAGCACAGATAAAGTTCCTTAAGCCAAATATGGAATAGACAAGAGCTACTCCTTGCTCAACGAAATGGACTCAACACCGCATATTAAACGCCTAAGAATGTACCTGACTAGTAAGTATCTTAAAACCTATGGATTGCTATGTCTCCGAAAGAGAATCAAGCATGTGTACAGGGGCATAAACGCAGCAGTGATAGGATTGGAGAGGTTCGGTGAGCAAATGAAGACCCTTTGAAGTCATATTGCATGGTACCCATTCCACGGGTTTCAACTACCCAGGTTTAAGGTATTCTTCCTTCAGCTAAAACATGCATGTGGAACCTAGAGTATGATCAACCATGTGATCGGGAGACGTGTTCAAATATGTCTCAGTTTTCGTACCCTGGTACTCGGGTGCAACATTCCAGACGCTTTACTAACACTCTCCCCACTTGGAGAGTCAGTCCCTTTAACCTCCTGTTTGGCCCAGTTTGCAATTTCTGCGGAAGATGAACAGGAATAGCGAGAACCAATGAGAGACTAGCTGGAGGTGTCTGGACGGGCAAATTTAACTCTCATTTCCCACCAGGAAGAGGAATTAACCAAAGGCTCAGTGTGCCGTGCCGGAACCAGATTAGGGCCTGAAGCCATCCTGGGTGTTTCGGCCAGCTCACAAGAAAGCGAGTTGAAGAAAGGAGCTCAGGGGCACTGTAATTCACAAACCTGCAGAGTTATAAATGACAGCTATCGTCCAAAAATAGACTGAAGTAAGGCTGCCAAGAGTACTTGAAAGCGGGGCAGAATTGCAGGAAACCGATTTCAGGAGGTAGACTGGAATTGCATTGAAAGCATAGGAAAAGAGGCAGAACGTCCACAATGATGCACTTGGCCAAAAAGGGCGTATGCGTTTTTTCCTGAATATATTCAGGAAAAAACGCATACGCCCTTTTTGGCCAACCAAGCAAGCTTGCAAAGGAAATCTGCACTACAATGAAGTCTCACTTCCCCCCGGTCAAAAGGGCTATCTGAAAAAAGTGTAAAATCCAGAAAGGCAGGACAGGCCATGGAGAACTGGGAGCCTTGTTATGCTGATGGGCGGGATGTAAATTGCCAACAACCACTCGGGAGAAGTGTATGGTGTTTCCTGAAACATCTAAAAAACAAAGCAACAGAACCTAGGGCACTTCCACTTATGGTCCTATAGCTTAGGGAAATTAAAATCAAAAAGACACAGCCACCCCAAAGTTTGGAACGGCTCTGTTTACAAGAACCTCGTTTACAGTACAAGTTCAACATCGCAGAAAGTGAAAAATGGATAAAGAAGTTGTGGTATTTACTTACAAAGCAATATCACTCAGCAATGAAATCTGTGTCATCAGGCACTTAGCAGCACAATGAGTGGATTCAGGTATGATGATTCTAACTGAAATAAGTCACACAGAAAAAGAAACATCATAAGATATCAGTAATACACGGAATGTAAACTTGGCTACACAGGAACTGAATTACAGAACAGAACAGGGTCTCAAATTTAGAAAACCAACTTATGCTTGCTTAAGGGTAAAGGTGAGTTGGGGTGCTGCATAAAACCAGAGATTGAAATGAGCACAGATAAAGTTCCTTAAGCCAAATATGGAATAGACAAGAGCTACTCCTTGCTCAACGAAATGGACTCAACACCGCATATTAAACACCTAAGAATGTAACTGACTAGTAAGTATCTTAAAACCTATGGATTGCTATGTCTCCGAAAGAGAATCAAGCATGTGTACAGGGGCATAAACGCAGCAGTGATAGGATTGGAGAGGTTCGGTGAGCAAATGAAGACCCTTTGAAGTCATATTGCATGGTACCCATTCCACGGGTTTCAACTACCCAGGTTTAAGGTATTCTTCCTTCAGCTAAAACATGCATGTGGAACCTAGAGTATGATCAACCATGTGATCGGGAGACGTGTTCAAATATGTCTCAGTTTTCGTACCCTGGTAGTCGGGTGCAACGTTCCAGACACTTTACTAACACTCTCCCGACTTGGGGAGTCAGTCCCTTTAACCTCCTGTTTGGCCCAGTTTGCAATTTCTGCGGAAGATGAACAGGAATAGTGAGAACCAATGAGAGGCTAGCTGGAGGTGTCTGGATGGGCAAATTTAACTCTCATTTCCCACCAGGAAGAGGAATTAACCAAAGGCTCAGCGTGCCGTGCCGGAACCAGATTAGGGCCTGAAGCCATCCTGTGGTGTTGCAGCCAGGTCACAAGAAAGCAAGTTGAAGAAAGGAGCGCAGGGGCACTGTAATTCACAAACCTGCAGAGTTATAAATGACAGCTATCGTCCAAAAATAGACTGAAGTAAGGCTGCCAAGAGGACTTGAAAGCGGGGCAGAATTGCAGGAAACCGATTTCAGGAGGTAGACTGGAATTGCATTGAAAGCATAGGAAAAGAGGCAGAACGTCCACAATGATGCACTTGGCCAAAAAGGGCGTATGCGTTTTTTCCTGAATATATTCAGGAAAAAACGCATACGCCCTTTTTGGCCAACCCAGCAAGCTTGCAAAGGAAATCTGCACTACAATGAAGTCTCACTTCCCCCCGGTCAAAAGGGCCATCTGAAAAAAGTGTAAAATCCAGAAAGGCAGGACAGGCCATGGAGAACTGGGAGCCTTGTTATGCTGATGGGCGGGATGTAAATTGCCAACAACCACTCGGGAGAAGTGTATGGTGTTTCCTGAAACATCTAAAAAACAAAGCAACAGAACCTAGGGCACTTGCACTTATGGTCCTATAGCTTAGGGAAATTAAAATCAAAAAGACACAGCCACCCCAAAGTTTGGAACGGCTCTGTTTACAAGAACCTTGTTTACAGTACAAGTTCAACATCGCAGAAAGTGAAAAATGGATAAAGAAGTTGTGGTATTTACTTACAAAGCAATATCACTCAGCAATGAAATCTGTGTCATCAGGCCCTTAGCAGCACAATGAGTGGATTCAGGTATGATGATTCTAACTGAAATAAGTCACGCAGAAAAAGAAACATCATAAGATATCAGTAATACACAGAATGTAAACTTGGCTACACAGGAACTGAATTACAGAACAGAACAGGGTCTCAAATTTAGAAAACCAACTTATGCTTGCTTAAGGGTAAAGGTGAGTTGGGGTGCTGCATAAAACCAGAGATTGAAATGAGCACAGATAAAGTTCCTTAAGCCAAATATGGAATAGACAAGAGCTACTCCTTGCTCAACGAAATGGACTCAACACCGCATATTAAACGCCTAAGAATGTACCTGACTAGTAAGTATCTTAAAACCTATGGATCGCTATGTCTCCGAAAGAGAATCAAGCATGTGTACAGGGGCATAAACGCAGCAGTGATAGGATTGGAGAGGTTCGGTGAGCAAATGAAGACCCTTTGAAGTCATATTGCATGGTACCCATTCCACGGGTTTCAACTACCCAGGTTTAAGGTATTCTCCCTTCAGCTAAAACATGCATGTGGAACCTAGAGTATGATCAAGCATGTGATCGGGAGACGTGTTCAAATATGTCTCAGTTTTCGTACCCTGGTACTCAGGTGCAACATTCCAGACGCTTTACTAACACTCTCCCGACTTGGAGAGTCAGTCCCTTTAACCTCCTGTTTGGCCCAGTTTGCAATTTCTGCGGAAGATGAACAGGAATAGCGAGAACCAATGATAGGCTAGCTGGAGGTGTCTGGACGGGCAAATTTAACTCTCATTTCCCACCAGGAGGACGAAATAAACAAAGGCTCAGCGTGCCGTGCCAGAACCAGATTAGGGCCTGAAGCCATCCTGCGGTGTTGCGGCCAGGTCACAAGAAAGCGAGTTGAAGAAAGGAGCTCAGGGGCACTGTAATTCGCAAACCTGCAGAGTTATAAATGACAGCTATCGTCCAAAAATAGACTGAAGTAAGGCTGCCAAGAGGACTTGAAAGCGGGGCAGAATTGCAGGAAACCGATTTCAGGAGGTAGACTGGAATTGCATTGAAAGCATAGGAAAAGAGGCAGAACGTCCACAATGATGCACTTGGACAAAAAGGGCGTATGCGTTTTTTCCTTAATATATTCAGGAAAAAACGCATACGCCCTTTTTGGCCAACCAAGCAAGCTTGCAAAGGAAATCTGCACTACAATGAAGTCTCACTTCCCCCCGGTCAAAAGGGCCATCTGAAAAAAGTGTAAAATCCAGAAAGGCAGGACAGGCCATGGAGAACTGGGAGCCTTGTTATGCTGAAGGGCGGGATGTAAATTGCCAACAACCACTCTGGAGAAGTGTATGGTGTTTCCTGAAACATCTAAAAAACAAAGCAACAGAGCCTAGGGCACTTCCACTTATGGTCCTATAGCTTAGGGAATTTAAAATCAAAAAGACAAAGCCACCCCAAAGTTTGGAACGGCTCTGTTTACAAGAACCTCATTTACAGTACAAGTTCAACATCGCAGAAAGTGAAAAATGGCTAAAAAAGTTGTGGTATTTACTTACAAAGCAATATCACTCAGCAATGAAATCTATGTCATCAGGCCCTTAGCAGCACAATGAGTGGATTCAGGTATGATGATTCTAACTGAAATAAGTCACACAGAAAAAGAAACATCATAAGATATCAGTAATACACGGAATGTAAACTTGGCTACACAGGAACTGAATTACAGAACAGAACAGGGTCTCAAATTTAGAAAACCAACTTATGCTTGCTTAAGGGTAAAGGTGAGTTGGGGTGCTGCATAAAACCAGAGATTGAAATGAGCACAGATAATGTTCCTTAAGCCAAATATGGAATAGACAAGAGCTACTCCTTGCTCAACGAAATGGACTCAACACCGCATATTAAACGCCTAAGAATGTACCTGGCTAGTAAGTATCTTAAAACCTATGGATTGCTATGTCTCCGAAAGAGAATCAAGCATGTGTACAGGGGCATAAACGCAGCAGTGATAGGATTGGAGAGGTTCGGTGAGCAAATGAAGACCCTTTGAAGTCATATTGCATGGTACCCATTCCACGGGTTTCAACTACCCAAGTTTAAGGTATTCTTCCTTCAGCTAAAACATGCATGTGGAACCTAGAGTATGATCAACCATGTGATCGGGAGACGTGTTCAAATATGTCTCAGTTTTCGTACCCTGGTACTCGGGTGCAACATTCCAGACGCTTTACTAACACTCTCCCCACTTGGAGAGTCAGTCCCTTTAACCTCCTGTTTGGCCCAGTTTGCAATTTCTGCGGAAGATGAACAGGAATAGCGAGAACCAATGAGAGACTAGCTGGAGGTGTCTGGACGGGCAAATTTAACTCTCATTTCCCACCAGGAAGAGGAATTAACCAAAGGCTCAGCGTGCCGTGCCGGAACCAGATTAGGGCCTGAAGCCATCCTGGGTGTTTCGGCCAGCTCACAAGAAAGCGAGTTGAAGAAAGGAGCTCAGGGGCACTGTAATTCACAAACCTGCAGAGTTATAAATGACAGCTATCGTCCAAAAATAGACTGAAGTAAGGCTGCCAAGAGGACTTGAAAGCGGGGCAGAATTGCAGGAAACCGATTTCAGGAGGTAGACTGGAATTGCATTGAAAGCATAGGAAAAGAGGCAGAACGTCCACAATGATGCACTTGGCCAAAAAGGGCGTATGCGTTTTTTCCTGAATATATTCAGGAAAAAACGCATACGCCCTTTTTGGCCAACCAAGCAAGCTTGCAAAGGAAATCTGCACTACAATGAAGTCTCACTTCCCCCAGGTCAAAAGGGCTATCTGAAAAAAGTGTAAAATCCAGAAAGGCAGGACAGGCCATGGAGAACTGGGAGCCTTGTTATGCTGATGGGCGGGATGTAAATTGCCAACAACCACTCGGGAGAAGTGTATGGTGTTTCCTGAAACATCTAAAAAACAAAGCAACAGAACCTAGGGCACTTCCACTTATGGTCCTATAGCTTAGGGAAATTAAAATCAAAAAGACACAGCCACCCCAAAGTTTGGAACGGCTCTGTTTACAAGAACCTCGTTTACAGTACAAGTTCAACATCGCAGAAAGTGAAAAATGGATAAAGAAGTTGTGGTATTTACTTACAAAGCAATATCACTCAGCAATGAAATCTGTGTCATCAGGCACTTAGCAGCACAATGAGTGGATTCAGGTATGATGATTCTAACTGAAATAAGTCACACAGAAAAAGAAACATCATAAGATATCAGTAATACACGGAATGTAAACTTGGCTACACAGGAACTGAATTACAGAACAGAACAGGGTCTCAAATTTAGAAAACCAACTTATGCTTGCTTAAGGGTAAAGGTGAGTTGGGGTGCTGCATAAAACCAGAGATTGAAATGAGCACAGATAAAGTTCCTTAAGCCAAATATGGAATAGACAAGAGCTACTCCTTGCTCAACGAAATGGACTCAACACCGCATATTAAACACCTAAGAATGTAACTGACTAGTAAGTATCTTAAAACCTATAGATTGCTATGTCTCCGAAAGAGAATCAAGCATGTGTACAGGGGCATAAACGCAGCAGTGATAGGATTGGAGAGGTTCGGTGAGCAAATGAAGACCCTTTGAAGTCATATTGCATGGTACCCATTCCACGGGTTTCAACTACCCAGGTTTTAGGTATTCTTCCTTCAGCTAAAACATGCATGTGGAACCCAGAGTATGATCAACCGTGTGATCGGGAGACGTGTTCAAATATGTCTCAGTTTTCCTCCCCTGGTACTCGGGTGCAACATTCCAGACGCTTTACTAACACTCTCCCCACTTGGAGAGTCAGCGCCTTTAACCTCCTGTTTGGCCCAGTTTGCAATTTCTGCGGAAGATGAACAGGAATAGCGAGAACCAATGAGAGGCTAGCTGGAGGTGTCTGGACGGGCAAATTTAACTCTCATTTCCCACCAGGAAGAGGAATTAAACAAAGGCTCAGCGTTCCGTGACGGAAGCAGATTAGGGCCTGAAGCCATCATGCGGTGTTGCAGCTAGCTCACAAGAAAGCGAGTTGAACAAAGGAGCTCAGGGGCACTGTAATTCACAAACCTGCAGACTTGTAAATGACAGCTATCGTCCAAAAATATACTGAAGTAAGGCTGCCAAGAGGACTTGAAAGCGGGGCAGAATTGCAGGAAACCGATTTCAGGAGGTAGACTGGAATTGCATTGAAAGCATAGGAAAAGAGGCAGAACGTCCACAATGATGCACTTGGACAAAAAGGGCGTATGCGTTTTTTCCTTAATATATTCAGGAAAAAACGCATACGCCCTTTTTGGCCAACCAAGCAAGCTTGCAAAGGAAATCTGCACTACAATGAAGTCTCACTTCCCCCAGGTCAAAAGGGCCATCTGAAAAAAGTGTAAAATCCAGAAAGGCAGGACAGGCCATGGAGAACTGGGAGCCTTGTTATGCTGAAGGGCGGGATGTAAATTGCGAACAACCACTCGGGAGAAGTGTATGGTGTTTCCTGAAACATCTAAAAAACAAAGCAACAGAGCCTAGGGCACTTCCACTTATGGTCCTATAGCTTAGGGAATTTAAAATCAAAAAGACACAGCCACCCCAAAGTTTGGAACGGCTCTGTTTACAAGAACCTCGTGTAAAACACAAGTTCAACATCGCAGAAAGTGAAAAATGGATAAAAAAGTTGTGTTATTTACTTACAAAGCAATATCACTCAGCAATGAAATCTGTGTCATCAGGCCCTTAGCAGCACAATGAGTGGATTCAGGTATGATGATTCTAACTGAAATAAGTCACACAGAAAAAGAAACATCATAAGATATCAGTAATACACGGAATGGAAACTTGGCTACACAGGAACTGAATTACAGAACAGAACAGGGTCTCAAATTTAGAAAACCAACTTATGCTTGCTTAAGGGGAAAGGTGAGTTGGGGTGCTGCATAAAACCAGAGATTGAAATGAGCACAGATAAAGTTCCTTAAGCCAAATATGGAATAGACAAGAGCTACTCCTTGCTCAACGAAATGGACTCAACACCGCATATTAAACGCCTAAGAATGTACCTGACTAGTAAGTATCTTAAAACCTATGGATTGCTATGTCTCCGAAAGAGAATCAAGCATGTGTACAGGGGCATAAACGCAGCAGTGATAGGATTGGAGAGGTTCGGTGAGCAAATGAAGACCCTTTGAAGTCATATTGCATGGTACCCATTCCACGGGTTTCAAATACACAGGTTTAAGGTATTCTTCCTTCAGCTAAAACATGCATGTGGAACCCAAGTATGATCAACCATGTGAACGGGAGACGTGTTCAAATATGTCTCAGTTTTCCTCCCCTGGTACTCGGGTGCAACATTCCAGACGCTTTACTAACACTCTCCCCACTTGGAAAGTCAGCGCCTTTAACCTCCTGTTTGGCCCAGTTTGCAATTTCTGCGGAAGATGAACAGGAATAGCGAGAACCAATGAGAGACTAGCTGGAGGTGTCTGGACGGGCAAATTTAACTCTCATTTCCCACCAGGAAGAGGAAATAACCAAAGGCTCAGCATGCTGTGCCGGAACCAGATTAGGGCCTGAAGACATCCTGCGGTGTTGCGGCCAGGTCACAAGAAAGCGAGTTGAAGAAAGGAGCTCAGGGGCACTGTAATTCACAAACCTGCAGAGTTATAAATGACAGCTATCGTCCAAAAATAGACTGAAGTAAGGCTGCCAAGAGGACTTGAAAGCGGGGCAGAATTGCAGGAAACCGATTTCAGGAGGTAGACTGGAATTGCATTGAAAGCATAGGAAAAGAGGCAGAACGTCCACAATGATGCACTTGGCCAAAAAGGGCGTATGCGTTTTTTCCTGAATATATTCAGGAAAAAACGCATACGCCCTTTTTGGCCAACCAAGCAAGCTTGCAAAGGAAATCTGCACTACAATGAAGTCTCACTTCCCCCCGGTGAAAAGGGCCATCTGAAAAAAGTGTAAAATCCAGAAAGGCAGGACAGGCCATGGAGAACTGGGAGCCTTGTTATGCTGATGGGCGGGATGTAAATTGCCAACAACAACTCGGGAGAAGTGTATGGTGTTTCCTGAAACATCTAAAAAACAAAGCAACAGAGCCTAGGGCACTTCCACTTATGGTCCTATAGCTTAGGGAAATTAAAATCAAAAAGACACAGCCACCCCAAAGTTTCGGACGCCTCTGTTTACAAGAACCTCCTTTACCGTACAAGTTCAATATCACAGAAAGTGAAAAATGGATAAAGAACTTGTGGTACTTACGTACAATGCAGTATCACTCAGCAATGAAATCTATGTCATCAGGCCCGTAGCAGCATAATGAGTGGATTCAGGTACGATGATTCTAACTGAAATAAGTCACACAGAAAAAGAAACATCATAAGATATCACTAATACACGGAATGTAAACTTGGCTACACAGGAACTGAATTACAGAACAGAACAGGGTCTCAAATTTAGAAAACCAACTTATGCTTGCTTAAGGGTAAAGGTGAGTTGGGGTGCTGCATAAAACCAGAGATTGAAATGAGCACAGATAAAGTTCCTTAAGCCAAATATGGAATAGACAAGAGCTACTCCTTGCTCAACGAAATGGACTCAACACCGCATATTAAATGCCTAAGAATGTACCTGACTAGTAAGTATCTTAAAACCTATGGATTGCTATGTCTCCGAAAGAGAATCAAGCATGTGTACAGGGGCATAAACGCAGCAGTGATAGGATTGGAGAGGTTCGGTGAGCAAATGAAGACCCTTTGAAGTCATATTGCATGGTACCCATTCCACGGGTTTCAACTACCCAGGTTTAAGGTATTCTTCCTTCAGCTAAAACATGCATGTGGGACCTAGAGTATGATCAACCATGTGATCGGGAGACGTGTTCAAATATGTCTCAGTTTTCGTACCCTGGTACTCGGGTGCAACATTCCAGACGCTTTACTAACACTCTCCCCACTTGGAGAGTCAGTCCCTTTAACCTCCTGTTTGGCCCAGTTTGCAATTTCTGCGGAAGATGAACAGGAATAGCGAGAACCAATGAGAGACTAGCTGGAGGTGTCTGGATGGGCAAATTTAACTCTCATTTCCCACCAGGAAGAGGAATTAACCAAAGGCTCAGCGTGCCGTGCCAGAACCAGATTAGGGCCTGAAAACATCCTGCGGTGTTGCGGCCAGGTCACAAGAAAGCGAGTTGAAGAAAGGAGCTCAGGGGCACTGTAATTCACAAACCTGCAGAGTTATAAATGACAGCTATTGTCCAAAAATAGACTGAAGTAAGGCTGCCAAGAGGACTTGAAAGCGGGGCAGAATTGCAGGAAACCGATTTCAGGAGGTAGACTGGAATTGCATTGAAAGCATAGGAAAAGAGGCAGAACGTCCACAATGATGCACTTGGCCAAAAAGGGCGTATGCGTTTTTTCCTGAATATATTCAGGAAAAAACGCATACGCCCTTTTTGGCCAACCAAGCAAGCTTGCAAAGGAAATCTGCACTACAATGAAGTCTCACTTCCCCCCGGTCAAAAGGGCCATCTGAAAAAAGTGTAAAATCCAGAAAGGCAGGACAGGCCATGGAGAACTGGGAGCCTTGTTATGCTGATGGGCGGGATGTAAATTGCCAACAACCACTCGGGAGAAGTGTATGGTGTTTCCTGAAACATCTAAAAAACAAAGCAACAGAGCCTAGGGCACTTCCACTTATGGTCCTATAGCTTAGGGAATTTAAAATCAAAAAGACACAGCCACCCCAAAGTTTGGAACGGCTCTGTTTACAAGAACCTCGTTTACAGTACAAGTTCAACATCGCAGAAATTGAAAAATGGATAAAGAAGTTGTGGTATTTACTTACAAAGCAATATCACTCAGCAATGAAATCTGTGTCATCAGGCTCTTAGCAGCACAATGAGTGGATTCAGGTATGATGATTCTAACTGAAATAAGTCACACAGAAAAAGAAACATCATAAGATATCAGTAATACACGGAATGGAAACTTGGCTACACAGGAACTGAATTACAGAACAGAACAGGGTCTCAAATTTAGAAAACCAACTTATGCTTGCTTAAGGGGAAAGGTGAGTTGGGGTGCTGCATAAAACCAGAGATTGAAATGAGCACAGATAAAGTTCCTTAAGCCAAATATGGAATAGACAAGAGCTACTCCTTGCTCAACGAATTGGACTCAACACCGCATATTAAACGCCTAAGAATGTACCTGACTAGTAAGTATCTTAAAACCTATGGATCGCTATGTCTCCGAAAGAGAATCAAGCATGTGTACAGGGGCATAAACGCAGCAGTGATAGGATTGGAGAGGTTCGGTGAGCAAATGAAGACACTTTGAAGTCATATTGCATGGTACCCATTACACGGGTCTTAACTCTCCAGGTTTAAGGTATTCTTCCTTCAGCTAAAACATGCATGTGGAACCTAGAGTATGATCAACCATGTGATCGGGAGACGTGTTCAAATATGTCTCAGTTTTCCTCCCCTGGTACTCGGGTGCAACATTCCAGACACTTTACTAACACTCTCCCGACTTGGAGAGTCAGTCCCTTTAACCTCCTGTTTGGCCCAGTTTGCAATTTCTGTGGAAGATGAACAGGAATAGCGAGAACCAATGAGAGGCTAGCTGGAGGTGTCTGGATGGGCAAATTTAACTCTCATTTCCCGCCAGGAAGAGGAATTAACCAAAGGCTCAGCGTGCCGTGCCGGAACCAGATTAGGGCCTGAAGCCATCCTGTGGTGTTGCAGCCAGGTCACAAGAAAGCAAGTTGAAGAAAGGAGCGCAGGGGCACTGTAATTCACAAACCTGCAGAGTTATAAATGACAGCTATCGTCCAAAAATAGACTGAAGTAAGGCTGCCAAGAGGACTTGAAAGCGGGGCAGAATTGCAGGAAACCGATTTCAGGAGGTAGACTGGAATTGCATTGAAAGCATAGGAAAAGAGGCAGAACGTCCACAATGATGCACTTGGCCAAAAAGGGCGTATGCGTTTTTTCCTGAATATATTCAGGAAAAAACACATACGCTCTTTTTGGCCAACCCAGCAAGCTTGCAAAGGAAATCTGCACTACAATGAAGTCTCACTTCCCCCCGGTCAAAAGGGCCATCTGAAAAAAGTGTAAAATCCAGAAAGGCAGGACAGGCCATGGAGAACTGGGAGCCTTGTTATGCTGATGGGCGGGATGTAAATTGCCAACAACCACTCGGGAGAAGTGTATGGTGTTTCCTGAAACATCTAAAAAACAAAGCAACAGAACCTAGGGCACTTCCACTTATGGTCCTATAGCTTAGGGAAATTAAAATCAAAAAGACACAGCCACCCCAAAGTTTGGAAAGGCTCTGTTTACAAGAACCTCGTTTACAGTACAAGTTCAACATCGCAGAAAGTGAAAAATGGATAAAGAAGTTGTGGTATTTACTTACAAAGCAATATCACTCAGCAATGAAATCTGTGTCATCAGGCCCTTAGCAGCACAATGAGTGGATTCAGGTATGATGATTCTAACTGAAATAAGTCACACAGAAAAAGAAACATCATAAGATATCAGTAATACACGGAATGTAAACTTGGCTACACAGGAACTGAATTACAGAACAGAACAGGGTCTCAAATTTAGAAAACCAACTTATGCTTGCTTAAGGGGAAAGGTGAGTTGGGGTGCTGCATAAAACCAGAGATTGAAATGAGCACAGATAAAGTTCCTTAAGCCAAATATGGAATAGACAAGAGCTACTCCTTGCTCAACGAAATGGACTCAACACCGCATATTAAACGCCTAAGAATGTACCTGACTAGTAAGTATCTTAAAACCTATGGATTGCTATGTCTCTGAAAGAGAATCATGCATGTGTACAGGGGCATAAACACAGCAGTGATAGGATTGGAGAGGTTTGGTGAGCAAATGAAGACCCTTTGAAGTCATATTGCATGGTACCCATTCCACGGGTTTCAACTACCCATGTTTAAGGTATTCTCCCTTCAGCTAAAACATGCATGTGGAACCTAGAGTATGATCAACCATGTGATCGGGAGACGTGTTCAAATATGTCTCAGTTTTCGTACCCTGGTACTCGGGTGCAACATTCCAGACGCTTTACTAACACTCTCCCGACTTAGAGAGTCAGTCCCTTTAATCTCCTGTTTGGCCCAGTTTGCAATTTCTGTGGAAGATGAACAGGAATAGCGAGAACCAATGATAGGCTAGCTGGAGGTGTCTGGACGGGCAAATTTAACTCTCATTTCCCACCAGGAGGACGAAATAACCAAAGGCTCAGCGTGCCGTGCCAGAACCAGATTAGGGCCTGAAGCCATCCTGTGGTGTTGCGGCCAGGTCACAAGAAAGCGAGTTGAAGAAAGGAGCTCAGGGGCACTGTAATTCGCAAACCTGCAGAGTTATAAATGACAGCTATCGTCCAAAAATAGACTGAAGTAAGGCTGCCAAGAGGACTTGAAAGCGGGGCAGAATTGCAGGAAACCGATTTCAGGAGGTAGACTGGAATTGCATTGAAAGCATAGGAAAAGAGGCAGAACGTCCACAATGATGCACTTGGCCAAAAAGGGCGTATGCGTTTTTTCCTGAATATATTCAGGAAAAAACGCATACGCCCTTTTTGGCCAACCAAGCAAGCTTGCAAAGGAAATCTGCACTACAATGAAGTCTCACTTCCCCCCGGTCAAAAGGGCCATCTGAAAAAAGTGTAAAATCCAGAAAGGCAGGACAGGCCATGGAGAACTGGGAGCCTTGTTATGCTGAAGGGCGGGATGTAAATTGCCAACAACCACTCGGGAGAAGTGTATGGTGTTTCCTGAAACATCTAAAAAACAAAGCAACAGAGCCTAGGGCACTTCCACTTATGGTCCTATAGCTTAGGGAATTTAAAATCAAAAAGACAAAGCCACCCCAAAGTTTGGAACGGCTCTGTTTACAAGAACCTCATTTACAGTACAAGTTCAACATCGCAGAAAGTGAAAAATGGATAAAAAAGTTGTGGTATTTACTTACAAAGCAATATCACTCAGCAATGAAATCTATGTCATCAGGCCCTTAGCAGCACAATGAGTGGATTCAGGTACGATGATTCTAACTGAAATAAGTCACACAGAAAAAGAAACATCATAAGATATCAGTAATACACGGAATGTAAACTTGGCTACACAGGAACTGAATTACAGAACAGAACAGGGTCTCAAATTTAGAAAACCAACTTATGCTTGCTTAAGGGTAAAGGTGAGTTGGGGTGCTGCATAAAACCAGAGATTGAAATGAGCACAGATAAAGTTCCTTAAGCCAAATATGGAATAGACAAGAGCTACTCCTTGCTCAACGAAATGGACTCAACACCGCATATTAAACGCCTAAGAATGTACCTGACTAGTAAGTATATTAAAACCTATGGATTGCTATGTCTCCGAAAGAGAATCAAGCATGTGTACAGGGGCATAAACGCAGCAGTGATAGGATTGGAGAGGTTCGGTGAGCAAATGAAGACCCTTTGAAGTCATATTGCATGGTACCCATTCCACGGGTTTCAACTACCCAGGTTTAAGGTATTCTTCCTTCAGCTAAAACATGCATGTGGAACCTAGTGTATGATCAACCATGTGATCGGGAGACGTGTTCAAATATGTCTCAGTTTTCGTACCCTGGTACTCGGGTGCAACATTCCAGACGCTTTACTAACACTCTCCCCACTTGGAGAGTCAGTCCCTTTAACCTCCTGTTTGGCCCAGTTTGCAATTTCTGCGGAAGATGAACAGGAATAGCGAGAACCAATGAGAGACTAGCTGGAGGTGTCTGGACGGGCAAATTTAACTCTCATTTCCCACCAGGAAGAGGAAATAACCAAAGGCTCAGCATGCCGTGCCGGAACCAGATTAGGGCCTGAAGACATCCTGCGGTGTTGCGGCCAGGTCACAAGAAAGCGAGTTGAAGAAAGGAGCTCAGGGGCACTGTAATTCACAAACCTGCAGAGTTATAAATGACAGCTATCGTCCAAAAATAGACTGAAGTAAGGCTGCCAAGAGGACTTGAAAGCGGGGCAGAATTGCAGGAAACCGATTTCAGGAGGTAGACTGGAATTGCATTGAAAGCACAGGAAAAGAGGCACAACGTCCACAATGATGCACTTGGCCAAAAAGGGCGTATGCGTTTTTTCCTGAATATATTCAGGAAAAAACGCATACGCCCTTTTTGGCCAACCAAGCAAGCTTGCAAAGGAAATCTGCACTACAATGAAGTCTCACTTCCCCCGGTCAAAAGGGCCATCTGAAAAAAGTGTAAAATCCAGAAAGGCAGGACAGGCCATGGAGAACTGGGAGCCTTGTTATGCTGATGGGCGGGATGTAAATTGCCAACAACCACTCGGGAGAAGTGTATGGTGTTTCCTGAAACATCTAAAAAACAAAGCAACAGAGCCTAGGGCACTTCCACTTATGGTCCTATAGCTTAGGGAATTTAAAATCAAAAAGACACAGCCACCCCAAAGTTTGGAACGGCTCTGTTTACAAGAACCTCGTTTACAGTACAAGTTCAACATCGCAGAAATTGAAAAATGGATAAAGAAGTTGTGGTATTTACTTACAAAGCAATATCACTCAGCAATGAAATCTGTGTCATCAGGCCCTTAGCAGCACAATGAGTGGATTCAGGTATGATGATTCTAACTGAAATAAGTCACACAGAAAAAGAAACATCATAAGATATCAGTAATACACGGAATGGAAACTTGGCTACACAGGAACTGAATTACAGAACAGAACAGGGTCTCAAATTTAGAAAACCAACTTATGCTTGCTTAAGGGGAAAGGTGAGTTGGGGTGCTGCATAAAACCAGAGATTGAAATGAGCACAGATAAAGTTCCTTAAGCCAAATATGGAATAGACAAGAGCTCCTCCTTGCTCAACGAAATGGACTCAACACCGCATATTAAACGCCTAAGAATGTACCTGACTAGTAAGTATCTTAAAACCTATGGATTGCTATGTCTCCGAAAGAGAATCAAGCATGTGTACAGGGGCATAAACGCAGCAGTGATAGGATTGGAGAGTTTTGGTGAGCAAATGAAGACCCTTTGAAGTCATATTGCATGGTACCCATTCCACGGGTTTCAAATACACAGGTTTAAGGTATTCTTCCTTCAGCTAAAACATGCATGTGGAACCCAAGTATGATCAACCATGTGAACGGGAGACGTGTTCAAATATGTCTCAGTTTTCCTCCCCTGGTACTCGGGTGCAACATTCCAGACGCTTTACTAACACTCTCCCCACTTGGAAAGTCAGTGCCTTAAACCTCCTGTTTGGCCCAGTTTGCAATTTCTGCGGAAGATGAACAGGAATAGCGAGAACCAATGAGAGACTAGCTGGAGGTGTCTGGACGGGCAAATTTAACTCTCATTTCCCACCAGGAAGAGGAAATAACCAAAGGCTCAGCATGCCGTGCCGGAACCAGATTAGGGCCTGAAGACATCCTGCGGTGTTGCGGCCAGGTCACAAGAAAGCGAGTTGAAGAAAGGAGCTCAGGGGCACTGTAATTCACAAACCTGCAGAGTTATAAATGACAGCTATCGTCCAAAAATAGACTGAAGTAAGGCTGCCAAGAGGACTTGAAAGCGGGGCAGAATTGCAGGAAACCGATTTCAGGAGGTAGACTGGAATTGCATTGAAAGCATAGGGAAAGAGGCAGAACGTCCACAATGATGCACTTGGCCAAAAAGGGCGTATGCGTTTTTTCCTGAATATATTCAGGAAAAAACGCATACGCCCTTTTTGGCCAACCAAGCAAGCTTGCAAAGGAAATCTGCACTACAATGAAGTCTCACTTCCCCCCGGTGAAAAGGGCCATCTGAAAAAAGTGTAAAATCCAGAAAGGCAGGACAGGCCATGGAGAACTGGGAGCCTTGTTATGCTGATGGGCGGGATGTAAATTGCCAACAACCACTCGGGAGAAGTGTATGGTGTTTCCTGAAACATCTAAAAAACAAAGCAACAGAACCTAGGGCACTTCCACTTATGGTCCTATAGCTTAGGGAAATTAAAATCAAAAAGACACAGCCACCCCAATGTTTGGGACGCCTCTGTTTACAAGAACCTCGTTTACAGTACAAGTTCAACATCGCAGAAAGTGAAAAATGGATAAAGAAGTTGTGGTATTTACTTACAAAGCAATATCACTCAGCAATGAAATCTGTGTCATCAGGCACTTAGCAGCACAATGAGTGGATTCAGGTATGATGATTCTAACTGAAATAAGTCACGCAGAAAAAGAAACATCATAAGATATCAGTAATACACGGAATGTAAACTTGGCTACACAGGAACTGAATTACAGAACAGAACAGGGTCTCAAATTTAGAAAACCAACTTATGCTTGCTTAAGGGTAAAGGTGAGTTGGGGTGCTGCATAAAACCAGAGATTGAAATGAGCACAGATAATGTTCCTTAAGCCAAATATGGAATAGACAAGAGCTACTCCTTGCTCAACGAAATGGACTCAACACCGCATATTAAACGCCTAAGAATGTACCTGACTAGTAAGTATCTTAAAACCTATGGATCGCTATGTCTCCGAAAGAGAATCAAGCATGTGTAAAGGGGCATAAACGCAGCAGTGATAGGATTGGAGAGGTTCGGTGAGCAAATGAAGACCCTTTGAAGTCATATTGCATGGTACCCATTACACGGGTCTTAACTCTCCAGGTTTAAGGTATTCTTCCTTCAGCTAAAACATGCATGTGGAACGCCGCGTATGATCAACCGTGTGAACGGGAGACGTGTTCAAATATGTCTCAGGTTTCCTCCCCTGGTACTCGGGTGCAACATTCCAGACGCTTTACTAACACTCTCCCGACTTGGAGAGTCAGTCCCTTTAACCTCCTGTTTGGCCCAGTTTGCAATTTCTGCGGAAGATGAACAGGAATAGCGAGAACCAATGAGAGACTAGCTGGAGGTGTCTGGACGGGCAAATTTAACTCTCATTTCCCACCAGGAAGAGGAATTAACCAAAGGCTCAGCGTGCCGTGCCAGAACCAGATTAGGGCCTGAAGCCATCCTGCGGTGTTGCGGCCAGGTCACAAGAAAGCGAGTTGAAGAAAGGAGCTCAGGGGCACTGTAATTCACAAACCTGCAGAGTTATAAATGACAGCTATCATCCAAAAATAGACTGAAGTAAGGCTGCCAAGAGGACTTGAAAGCGGGGCAGCATTGCAGGAAACCGATTTCAGGAGGTAGACTGGAATTGCATTGAAAGCATAGGAAAAGAGGCAGAACGTCCACAATGATGCACTTGGCCAAAAAGGGCGTATGCGTTTTTTCCTGAATATATTCAGGAAAAAACGCATACGCCCTTTTTGGCCAACCAAGCAAGCTTGCAAAGGAAATCTGCACTACAATGAAGTCTCACTTCCCCCCGGTCAAAAGGGCCATCTGAAAAAAGTGTAAACTCCAGAAAGGCAGGACAGGCCATGGAGAACTGGGAGCCTTGTTATGCTGATGGGCGGGATGTAAATTGCCAACAACCACTCGGGAGAAGTGTATGGTGTTTCCTGAAACATCTAAAAAACAAAGCAACAGAGCCTAGGGCACTTCCACTTATGGTCCTATAGCTTAGGGAATTTAAAATCAAAAAGACACAGCCACCCCAAAGTTTGGGACGCCTCCGTTTACAAGAACCTCGTTTACCGTACAAGTTCAATATCGCAGAAAGTGAAAAATGGATAAAGAACTTGAGGTACTTACGTACAATGCAGTATCACTCAGCAATGAAATCTATGTCATCAGGCCCTTAGCAGCATAATGAGTGGATTCAGGTACGATGATTCTAACTGAAATTAGTCACACAGAAAAAGAAACATCATAAGATATCAGTAATACACGGAATGTAAACTTGGCTACACAGGAACTGCATTCCAGAACAGAACAGGGTCTCAAATTTAGAAAACCAACTTATGCTTGCTTAAGGGGAAAGGTGAGTTGGGGTGCTGCATAAAACCAGAGATTGAAATGAGCACAGATAAATTTCCTTAAGCCAAATATGGAATAGACAAGAGCTACTCCTTGCTCAACGAAATGGACTCAACACCCCATATTAAACGCCTAAGAATGTACCTGACTAGTAAGTATCTTAAAACCTATGGATTGCTATGTCTCCGAAAGAGAATCAAGCGTGTGTACAGGGGCATAAACGCAGCAGTGATAGGATTGGAGAGGTTCGGTGAGCAAATGAAGACCCTTTGAAGTCATATTGCATGGTACCCATTACACGGGTCTCAACTCTCCAGGTTTTAGGTATTCTTCCTTCAGCTAAAACATGCATGTGGAACCCAGAGTATGATCAACCGTGTGAACGGGAGACGTGTTCAAATATGTCTCAGTTTTCCTCCCCTGGTACTCGGGTGCAACATTCCAGACGCTTTACTAACACTCTCCCGACTTGGAGAGTCAGTCCCTTTAACCTCCTGTTTGGCCCAGTTTGCAATTTCTGCGGAAGATGAACAGGAATAGCGAGAACCAATGAGAGACTAGCTGGAGGTGTCTGGACGGGCAAATTTAACTCTCATTTCCCACCAGGAAGAGGAATTAACCAAAGGCTCAGCGTGCCGTGCCGGAATCAGATTAGGGCCTGAAGCCATCCTGCGGTGTTGCGGCCAGCTCACGAGAAAGCGAGTTGTAGAAAGGAGCTCACGGGCACTGTAATTCACAAACCTGCAGAGTTATAAATGACAGCTATCGTCCAAAAATAGACTGAAGTAAGGCTGCCAAGAGGACTTGAAAGCGGGGCAGAATTGCAGGAAACCGATTTCAGGAGGTAGACTGAAATTGCATTGAAAGCATAGGAAAAGAGGCAGAACGTCCACAATGATGCACTTGGGCAAAAAGGGCGTATGCGTTTTTTCCTGAATATATTCAGGAAAAAACGCATACGCCCTTTTTGGCCAACCAAGCAAGCTTGCAAAGGAAATCTGCACTACAATGAAGTCTCACTTCCACCTGGTCAAAAGGGCCATCTGAAAAAAGTGTAAAATCCATAAAGGCACGACAGGCCATGGAGAACTGGGAGCCTTCTTATGCTGATGGGCGGGATGTAAATTGCCAACAGCCACTCTGGAGAAGTGTATGGTGTTTCCTGAAACATCTAAAAAACAAAGCAACAGAGCCTAGGGCACTTCCACTTATGGTCCTATAGCTTAGGGAAATTAAAATAAAAAAGACACAGCCACCCCAAAGTTTGGGACGCCTCTGTTTACAAGAACCTCGTTTACCGTACAAGTTCAATATCACAGAAAGTGAAAAATGGATAAAGAACTTGAGGTACTTACGTACAATGCAGTATCACTCAGCAATGAAATCTATGTCATCAGGCCCTTAGCAGCATAATGAGTGGATTCAGGTACGATGATTCTAACTGAAATAAGTCACACAGAAAAAGAAACATCATAAGATATCAGTAATACACGGAATGTAAACTTGGCTACACAGGAACTGCATTCCAAAACAGAACAGGGTCTCAAATTTAGAAAACCAACTTATGCTTGCTTAAGGGGAAAGGTGAGTTGGGGTGTTGCATAAAACCAGAGATTGAAATGAGCACAGATAAAGTTCCTTAAGCCAAATATGGAATAGACAAGAGCTACTCCTTGCTCAACGAAATGGACTCAACACCCCATATTAAACGCCTAAGAATGTACCTGACTAGTAAGTATCTTAAAACCTATGGATTGCTATGTCTCCAAAAGAGAATCAAGCGTGTGTACAGGGGCATAAACGCAGCAGTGATAGGATTGGAGAGGTTCGGTGAGCAAATGAAGACCCTTTGAAGTCATATTGCATGGTACCCATTACACGGGTCTCAACTCTCCAGGTTTTAGGTATTCTTCCTTCAGCTAAAACATGCATGTGGAACCCAGAGTATGATCAACCATGTGAACGGGAGACGTGTTCAAATATGTCTCAGTTTTCCTCCCCTGGTACTCGGGTGCAACATTCCAGACGCTTTACTAACACTCTCCCCACTTGGAGAGTCAGTCCCTTTAACCTCCTGTTTGGCCCAGTTTGCAATTTCTGCGGAAGATGAACAGGAATAGCGAGAACCAATGAGAGGCTAGCTGGAGGTGTCTGAACGGGCAAATTTAACTCTCATTTCCCACCAGGAAGAGGAATTAACCAAAGGCTCAGCATGCCGGGCCGGAACCAGATTAGGGCCTGAAGCCATCCTGCGGTGTGGCGGCCAGGTCACAAGAAAGCGAGTTGAAGAAAGGAGCTCAGGGGCACTGTAATTCACAAACCTGCAGAGTTATAAATGACAGCTATCGTCCAAAAATAGACTGAAGTAAGGCTGCCAAGAGGACTTGAAAGCGGGGCAGAATTGCAGGAAACCGATTTCAGGAGGTAGACTGGAATTGCATTGAAAGCATAGGAAAAGAGGCAGAACGTCCACAATGATGCACTTGGCCAAAAAGGGCGTATGCGTTTTTTCCTGAATATATTCAGGAAAAAACGCATACGCCCTTTTTGGCCAACCAAGCAAGCTTGCAAAGGAAATCTGCACTACAATGAAGTCTCACTTCCCCCCGGTCAAAAGGGCCATCTGAAAAAAGTGTAAAATCCAGAAAGGCAGGACAGGCCATTGAGAACTGGGAGCCTTGTTATGCTGATGGGCTGGATGTAAATTGCCAACAGACACTTGGGAGAAGTGTATGGTGTTTCCTGAAACATCTAAAAAACAAAGCAACAGAGCCTAGGGCACTTCCACTTATGGTCCTATAGCTTAGGGAAATTAAAATCTAAAAGACACAGCCACCCCAAAGTTTGGAAAGGCTCTGTTTACAAGAACCTCGTTTACAGTACAAGTTCAATATCACAGAAAGTGAAAAATGGATAAAGAAGTTGTGGTATTTACTTACAAAGCAATATCACTCAGCAATGAAATCTGTGTCATCAGGCACTTAGCAGCACAATGAGTGGATTCAGGTATGATGATTCTAACTGAAATAAGTCACACAGAAAAAGAAACATCATAAGATATCAGTAATACACGGAATGTAAACTTGGCTACACAGGAACTGAATTACAGAACAGAACAGGGTCTCAAATTTAGAAAACCAACTTATTCTTGCTTAAGGGTAAAGGTGAGTTTGGGTGCTGCATAAAACCAGAGATTGAAATGAGCACAGATAAAGTTCCTTAAGCCAAATATGGAATAGACAAGAGCTACTCCTTGCTCAACGAAATGGACTCAACACCGCATATTAAACGCCTAAGAATGTACCTGACTAGTAAGTATCTTAAAACCTATGGATTGCTATGTCTCCGAAAGAGAATCAAGCATGTGTACAGGGGCATAAACGCAGCAGTGATAGGATTGGAGAGGTTTGGTGAGCAAATGAAGACCCTTTGAAGTCATATTGCATGGTACCCATTCCACGGGTTTCAACTACCCAGGTTTTAGGTATTCTTCCTTCAGCTAAAACATGCATGTGGAACCCAAGTATGATCAACCATGTGAACGGGAGACGTGTTCAAATATGTCTCAGTTTTCCTCCCCTGGTACTCGGGTGCAACATTCCAGACGCTTTACTAACACTCTCCCCACTTGGAAAGTCAGCGCCTTTAACCTCCTGTTTGGCCCAGTTTGCAATTTCTGCGGAAGATGAACAGGAATAGCGAGAACCAATGAGAGGCTAGCTGGAGGTGTCTGGACGGGCAAATTTAACTCTCATTTGCCACCAGGAAGAGGAAATAACCAAAGGCTCAGCGTGCCGTGCCGGAACCAGATTAGGGCCTGAAGCCATCCTGCGGTGTTGCGGCCAGCTCAAAAGAAAGCGAGTTGAAGAAAGGAGCTCAGGTGCACTGTAATTCACAAACCTGCAGAGTTATAAATGACAACTATCGTCCAAAAATAGACTGAAGTAAGGCTGCCAAGAGGACTTGAAAGCGGGGCAGAATTGCAGGAAACCGATTTCAGGAGGTAGACTGGAATTGCATTGAAAGCATAGGAAAAGAGGCAGAACGTCCACAATGATGCACTTGGCCAAAAAGGGCGTATGCATTTTTTCCTTAATATATTCAGGAAAAAACGCATACGCCCTTTTTGGCCAACCAAGCAAGCTTGCAAAGGAAATCTGCACTACAATGAAGTCTCACTTCCCCCCGGTCAAAAGGGCCATCTGAAAAAAGTGTAAAATCCAGAAAGGCAGGACAGGCCATGGAGAACTGGGAGCCTTGTTATGCTGAAGGGCGGGATGTAAATTGCCAACAACCACTCGGGAGAAGTGTATGGTGTTTCCTGAAACATCTAAAAAACAAAGCAACAGAGCCTAGGGCACTTCCACTTATGGTCCTATAGCTTAGGGAATTTAAAATCAAAAAGACAAAGCCACCCCAAAGTTTGGAATGGCTCTGTTTACAAGAACCTCATTTACAGTACAAGTTCAACATCGCAGAAAGAGAAAAATGGATAAAAAAGTTGTGGTATTTACTTACAAAGCAATATCACTCAGCAATGAAATCTGTGTCATCAGGCCCTTAGCAGCACAATGAGTGGATTCAGGTATGATGATTCTAACTGAAATAAGTCACGCAGAAAAAGAAACATCATAAGATATCAGTAATACACGGAATGTAAACTTGGCTACACAGGAACTGAATTACAGAACAGAACAGGGTCTCAAATTTAGAAAACCAACTTATGCTTGCTTAAGGGTAAAGGTGAGTTGGGGTGCTGCATAAAACCAGAGATTGAAATGAGCACAGATAAAGTTCCTTAAGCCAAATATGGAATAGACAAGAGCTACTCCTTGCTCAACGAAATGGACTCAACACCGCATATTAAACGCCTAAGAATGTACCTGACTAGTAAGTATCTTAAAACCTATGGATTGCTATGTCTCCGAAAGAGAATCAAGCATGTGTACAGGGGCATAAACGCAGCAGTGATAGGATTGGAGAGGTTCGGTGAGCAAATGAAGACCCTTTGAAGTCATATTGCATGGTACCCATTCCACGGGTTTCAACTACCCAGGTTTAAGGTATTCTTCCTTCAGCTAAAACATGCATGTGGAACCTAGAGTATGATCAACCATGTGATTGGGAGACCTGTTCAAATATGTCTCAGTTTTCGTACCCTGGTACTCGGGTGCAACATTCCAGACGCTTTACTAACACTCTCCCCACTTGGAGAGTCAGTCCCTTTAACCTCCTGTTTGGCCCAGTTTGCAATTTCTGCGGAAGATGAACAGGAATAGCGAGAACCAATGAGAGACTAGCTGGAGGTGTCTGGACGGGCAAATTTAACTCTCATTTCCCACCAGGAAGAGGAATTAACCAAAGGCTCAGCGTGCCGTGCCGGAACCAGATTAGGGCCTGAAGCCATCCTGGGTGTTTCGGCCAGCTCACAAGAAAGCGAGTTGAAGAAAGGAGCTCAGGGGCACTGTAATTCACAAACCTGCAGAGTTATAAATGACAGCTATCGTCCAAAAATAGACTGAAGTAAGGCTGCCAAGAGGACTTGAAAGCGGGGCAGAATTGCAGGAAACCGATTTCAGGAGGTAGACTGGAATTGCATTGAAAGCATAGGAAAAGAGGCAGAACGTCCACAATGATGCACTTGGCCAAAAAGGGCGTATGCGTTTTTTCCTGAATATATTCAGGAAAAAACGCATACGCCCTTTTTGGCCAACCAAGCAAGCTTGCAAAGGAAATCTGCACTACAATGAAGTCTCACTTCCCCCCGGTCAAAAGGGCCATCTGAAAAAAGTGTAAAATCCAGAAAGGCAGGACAGGCCATGGAGAACTGGGAGCCTTGTTATGCTGATGGGCGGGATGTCAATTGCCAACAACCACTCGGGAGAAGTGTATGGTGTTTCCTGAAACATCTAAAAAACAAAGCAACAGAGCCTAGGGCACTTCCACTTATGGTCCTATAGCTTAGGGAAATTAAATTCAAAAAGACACAGCCACCCCAAAGTTTGGAACGGCTCTGTTTACAAGAACCTCGTTTACAGTACAAGTTCAACATCGCAGAAAGTGAAAAATGGATAAAGAACTTGTGGTACTTACGTACAATGCAGTATCACTCAGCAATGAAATCTATGTCATCAGGCCCGTCGCAGCATAATGAGTGGATTCAGGTACGATGATTCTAACTGAAATAAGTCACACAGAAAAAGAAACATCATAAGATATCACTAATACACGGAATGTAAACTTGGCTACACAGGAACTGAATTACAGAACAGAACAGGGTCTCAAATTTAGAAAACCAACTTATGCTTGCTTAAGGGGAAAGGTGAGTTGGGGTGCTGCATAAAACCAGAGATTGAAATGAGCACAGATAAAGTTCCTTAAGCCAAATATGGAATAGACAAGAGCTACTCCTTGCTCAACGAAATGGACTCAACACCGCATATTAAATGCCTAAGAATGTACCTGACTAGTAAGTATCTTAAAACCTATGGATTGCTATGTCTCCGAAAGAGAATCAAGCATGTGTACAGGGGCATAAACGCAGCAGTGATAGGATTGGAGAGGTTCGGTGAGCAAATGAAGACCCTTTGAAGTCATATTGCATGGTACCCATTCCACGGGTTTCAACTACCCAGGTTTAAGGTATTCTTCCTTCAGCTAAAACATGCATGTGGGACCTAGAGTATGATCAACCATGTGATCGGGAGACGTGTTCAAATATGTCTCAGTTTTCGTACCCTGGTACTCGGGTGCAACATTCCAGACGCTTTACTAACACTCTCCCCACTTGGAGAGTCAGTCCCTTTAACCTCCTGTTTGGCCCAGTTTGCAATTTCTGTGGAAGATGAACAGGAATAGCGAGAACCAATGAGAGACTAGCTGGAGGTGTCTGGATGGGCAAATTTAACTCTCATTTCCCACCAGGAAGAGGAATTAACCAAAGGCTCAGCGTGCCGTGCCAGAACCAGATTAGGGCCTGAAGACATCCTGCGGTGTTGCGGCCAGGTCACAAGAAAGCGAGTTGAAGAAAGGAGCTCAGGGGCACTGTAATTCACAAACCTGCAGAGTTATAAATGACAGCTATTGTCCAAAAATAGACTGAAGTAAGGCTGCCAAGAGGACTTGAAAGCGGGGCAGAATTGCAGGAAACCGATTTCAGGAGGTAGACTGGAATTGCATTGAAAGCATAGGAAAAGAGGCAGAACGTCCACAATGATGCACTTGGCCAAAAAGGGCGTATGTGTTTTTTCCTGAATATATTCAGGAAAAAACGCATACGCCCTTTTTGGCCAACCAAGCAAGCTTGCAAAGGAAATCTGCACTACAATGAAGTCTCACTTCCCCCCGGTCAAAAGGGCCATCTGAAAAAAGTGTAAAATCCAGAAAGGCAGGACAGGCCATGGAGAACTGGGAGCCTTGTTATGCTGATGGGCGGGATGTAAATTGCCAACAACCACTCGGGAGAAGTGTATGGTGTTTCCTGAAACATCTAAAAAACAAAGCAACAGAGCCTAGGGCACTTCCACTTATGGTCCTATAGCTTAGGGAATTTAAAATCAAAAAGACACAGCCACCCCAAAGTTTGGAACGGCTCTGTTTACAAGAACCTCGTTTACAGTACAAGTTCAACATCGCAGAAATTGAAAAATGGATAAAGAAGTTGTGGTATTTACTTACAAAGCAATATCACTCAGCAATGAAATCTGTGTCATCAGGCCCTTAGCAGCACAATGAGTGGATTCAGGTATGATGATTCTAACTGAAATAAGTCACACAGAAAAAGAAACATCATAAGATATCAGTAATACACGGAATGGAAACTTGGCTACACAGGAACTGAATTACAGAACAGAACAGGGTCTCAAATTTAGAAAACCAACTTATGCTTGCTTAAGGGGAAAGGTGAGTTGGGGTGCTGCATAAAACCAGAGATTGAAATGAGCACAGATAAAGTTCCTTAAGCCAAATATGGAATAGACAAGAGCTACTCCTTGCTCAACGAAATGGACTCAACACCGCATATTAAACGCCTAAGAATGTACCTGACTAGTAAGTATCTTAAAACCTATGGATTGCTATGTCTCCGAAAGAGAATCAAGCATGTGTACAGGGGCATAAACGCAGCAGTGATAGGATTGGAGAGGTTCGGTGAGCAAATGAAGACCCTTTGAAGTCATATTGCATGGTACCCATTCCACGGGTTTCAACTACCCAGGTTTTAGGTATTCTTCCTTCAGCTAAAACATGCATGTGGAACCCAAGTATGATCAACCATGTGAACGGGAGACGTGTTCAAATATGTCTCAGTTTTCCTCCCCTGGTACTCGGGTGCAACATTCCAGACGCTTTACTAACACTCTCCCCACTTGGAAAGTCAGCGCCTTTAACCTCCTGTTTGTCCCAGTTTGCAATTTCTGCGGAAGATGAACAGGAATAGCGAGAACCAATGAGAGGCTAGCTGGAGGTGTCTGGACGGGCAAATTTAACTCTCATTTCCCACCAGGAAGAGGAAATAACCAAAGGCTCAGCATGCCGTGCCGGAACCAGATTAGGGCCTGAAGCCATCCTGCGGTGTTGCGGCCAGCTCAAAAGAAAGCGAGTTGAAGAAAGGAGCTCAGGTGCACTGTAATTCACAAACCTGCAGAGTTATAAATGACAGCTATCGTCCAAAAATAGACTGAAGTAAGGCTGCCAAGAGGACTTGAAAGCGGGGCAGAATTGCAGGAAACCGATTTCAGGAGGTAGACTGGAATTGCATTGAAAGCATAGGAAAAGAGGCAGAACGTCCACAATGATGCACTTGGCCAAAAAGGGCGTATGCGTTTTTTCCTGAATATATTCAGGAAAAAACGCATACGCCCTTTTTGGCCAACCAAGCAAGCTTGCAAAGGAAATCTGCACTACAATGAAGTCTCACTTCCCCCCGGTCAAAAGGGCCATCTGAAAAAAGTGTAAAATCCAGAAAGGCAGGACAGGCCATGGAGAACTGGGAGCCTTGTTATGCTGATGGGCGGGATGTAAATTGCCAACAACCACTCGGGAGAAGTGTATGGTGTTTCCTGAAACATCTAAAAAACAAAGCAACAGAGCCTAGGGCACTTCCACTTATGGTCCTATAGCTTAGGGAAATTAAATTCAAAAAGACACAGCCACCCCAAAGTTTGGAACGGCTCTGTTTACAAGAACCTCGTTTACAGTACAAGTTCAACATCGCAGAAAGTGAAAAATGGATAAAGAACTTGTGGTACTTACCTACAATGCAGTATCACTCAGCAATGAAATCTATGTCATCAGGCCCGTAGCAGCATAATGAGTGGATTCAGGTACGATGATTCTAACTGAAATAAGTCACACAGAAAAAGAAACATCATAAGATATCAGTAATACACGGAATGTAAACTTGGCTACACAGGAACTGAATTACAGAACAGAACAGGGTCTCAAATTTAGAAAACCAACTTATGCTTGCTTAAGGGGAAAGGTGAGTTGGGGTGCTGCATAAAACCAGAGATTGAAATGAGCACAGATAAAGTTCCTTAAGCCAAATATGGAATAGACAAGAGCTACTCCTTGCTCAACGAAATGGACTCAACACCGCATATTAAATGCCTAAGAATGTACCTGACTAGTAAGTATCTTAAAACCTATGGATTGCTATGTCTCCGAAAGAGAATCAAGCATGTGTACAGGGGCATAAACGCAGCAGTGATAGGATTGGAGAGGTTCGGTGAGTAAATGAAGACCCTTTGAAGTCATATTGCATGGTACCCATTCCACGGGTTTCAACTACCCAGGTTTTAGGTATTCTTCCTTCAGCTAAAACATGCATGTGGGACCTAGAGTATGATCAACCATGTGAACGGGAGACGTGTTCAAATATGTCTCAGTTTTCCTCCCCTGGTACTCGGGTGCAACATTCCAGATGCTTTACTAACACTCTCCCCACTTGGAAAGTCAGCGCCTTTAACCTCCTGTTTGGCCCAGTTTGCAATTTCTGCGGAAGATGAACAGGAATAGCGAGAACCAATGAGAGACTAGCTGGAGGTGTCTGGACGGGCAAATTTAACTCTCATTTCCCACCAGGAAGAGGAAATAACCAAAGGCTCAGCATGCCGTGCCGGAACCAGATTAGGGCCTGAAGACATCCTGCGGTGTTGCGGCCAGGTCACAAGAAAGCGAGTTGAAGAAAGGAGCTCAGGGGCACTGTAATTCACAAACCTGCAGAGTTATAAATGACAGCTATTGTCCAAAAATAGACTGAAGTAAGGCTGCCAAGAGGACTTGAAAGCGGGGCAGAATTGCAGGAAACCGATTTCAGGAGGTAGACTGGAATTGCATTGAAAGCATAGGAAAAGAGGCAGAACGTCCACAATGATGCACTTGGCCAAAAAGGGCGTATGCGTTTTTTCCTGAATATATTCAGGAAAAAACGCATACGCCCTTTTTGGCCAACCAAGCAAGCTTGCAAAGGAAATCTGCACTACAATGAAGTCTCACTTCCCCCCGGTCAAAAGGGCCATCTGAAAAAAGTGTAAAATCCAGAAAGGCAGGACAGGCCATGGAGAACTGGGAGCCTTGTTATGCTGATGGGCGGGATGTAAATTGCCAACAACCACTCGGGAGAAGTGTATGGTGTTTCCTGAAACATCTAAAAAACAAAGCAACAGAGCCTAGGGCACTTCCACTTATGGTCCTATAGCTTAGGGAAATTAAATTCAAAAAGACACAGCCACCCCAAAGTTTGGAATGGCTCTGTTTACAAGAACCTCGTTTACAGTACAAGTTCAACATCGCAGAAAGTGAAAAATGGATAAAGAACTTGTGGTACTTACGTACAATGCAGTATCACTCAGCAATGAAATCTATGTCATCAGGCCTGTAGCAGCATAATGAGTGGATTCAGGTACGATGATTCTAACTGAAATAAGTCACACAGAAAAAGAAACATCATAAGATATCACTAATACACGGAATGTAAACTTGGCTACACAGGAACTGAATTACAGAACAGAACAGGGTCTCAAATTTAGAAAACCAACTTATGCTTGCTTAAGGGTAAAGGTGAGTTGGGGTGCTGCATAAAACCAGAGATTGAAATGAGCACAGATAAAGTTCCTTAGGCCAAATATGGAATAGACAAGAGCTACTCCTTGCTCAACGAAATGGACTCAACACCGCATATTAAATGCGTAAGAATGTACCTGACTAGTAAGTATCTTAAAACCTATGGATTGCTATGTCTCCGAAAGAGAATCAAGCATGTGTACAGGGGCATAAACGCAGCAGTGATAGGATTGGAGAGGTTCGGTGAGCAAATGAAGACCCTTTGAAGTCATATTGCATGGTACCCATTCCACGGGTTTCAACTACCCAGGTTTAAGGTATTCTTCCTTCAGCTAAAACATGCATGTGGGACCTAGAGTATGATCAACCATGTGATCGGGAGACGTGTTCAAATATGTCTCAGTTTTCCTCCCCTGGAACTCGGGTGCAACATTCCAGACGCTTTACTAACACTCTCCCCACTTGGAAAGTCAGCGCCTTTAACCTCCTGTTTGGCCCAGTTTGCACTTTCTGTGGAAGATTAACAGGAATAGCGAGAACCAATGAGAGACTAGCTGGAGGTGTCTGGATGGGCAAATTTAACTCTCATTTCCCACCAGGAAGAGGAATTAACCAAAGGCTCAGCGTGCCATGCCAGAACCAGATTAGGGCCTGAAGACATCCTGCGGTGTTGCGGCCAGGTCACAAGAAAGCGAGTTGAAGAAAGGAGCTCAGGGGCACTGTAATTCACAAACCTGCAGAGTTATAAATGACAGCTATTGTCCAAAAATAGACTGAAGTAAGGCTGCCAAGAGGACTTGAAAGCGGGGCAGAATTGCAGGAAACCGATTTCAGGAGGTAGACTGGAATTGCATTGAAAGCATAGGAAAAGAGGCAGAACGTCCACAATGATGCACTTGGCCAAAAAGGGCGTATGCGTTTTTTCCTTAATATATTCAGGAAAAAACGCATACGCCCTTTTTGGCCAACCAAGCAAGCTTGCAAAGGAAATCTGCACTACAATGAAGTCTCACTTCCCCCCGGTCAAAAGGGCCATCTGAAAAAAGTGTAAAATCCAGAAAGGCAGGACAGGCCATGGAGAACTGGGAGCCTTGTTATGCTGATGGGCGGGATGTAAATTGCCAACAACCACTCGGGAGAAGTGTATGGTGTTTCCTGAAACATCTAAAAAACAAAGCAACAGAGCCTAGGGCACTTCCACTTATGGTCCTATAGCTTAGGGAATTTAAAATCAAAAAGACACAGCCACCCCAAAGTTTGGAACGGCTCTGTTTACAAGAACCTCGTTTACAGTACAAATTCAACATCGCAGAAATTGAAAAATGGATAAAGAAGTTGTGGTATTTACTTACAAAGCAATATCACTCAGCAATGAAATCTGTGTCATCAGGCACTTAGCAGCACAATGAGTGGATTCAGGTATGATGATTCTAACTGAAATAAGTCACACAGAAAAAGAAACATCATAAGATATCAGTAATACACGGAATGGAAACTTGGCTACACAGGAACTGTATTACAGAACAGAACAGGGTCTCAAATTTAGAAAACCAACTTATGCTTGCTTAAGGGGAAAGGTGAGTTGGGGTGCTGCATAAAACCAGAGATTGAAATGAGCACAGATAAAGTTCCTTAAGCCAAATATGGAATAGACAAGAGCTACTCCTTGCTCAACGAAATGGACTCAACACCGCATATTAAACGCCTAAGAATGTACCTGACTAGTAAGTATCTTCAAACCTATGGATTGCTATGTCTCCGAAAGAGAATCAAGCATGTGTACAGGGGCATAAACGCAGCAGTGATAGGATTGGAGAGGTTCGGTGAGCAAATGAAGACCCTTTGAAGTCATATTGCATGGTACCCATTCCACGGGTTTCAACTACCCAGGTTTAAGGTATTCTTCCTTCAGCTAAAACATGCATGTGGAACCCAAGTATGATCAACCATGTGAACGGGAGACGTGTTCAAATATGTCTCAGTTTTCCTCCCCTGGTACTCGGGTGCAACATTCCAGACGCTTTACTAACACTCTCCCCACTTGGAAAGTCAGCGCCTTTAACCTCCTGTTTGGCCCAGTTTGCAATTTCTGCGGAAGATGAACAGGAATAGCGAGAACCAATGAGAGACTAGCTGGAGGTGTCTGGACGGGCAAATTTAACTCTCATTTCCCACCAGGAAGAGGAAATAACCAAAGGCTCAGCATGCCGTGCCGGAACCAGATTAGGGCCTGAAGACATCCTGCGGTGTTGCGGCCAGCTCACAAGAAAGCGAGTTGAAGAAAGGAGCTCAGGGGCACTGTAATTCACAAACCTGTAGAGTTATAAATGACAGCTATCGTCCAAAAATAGACTGAAGTAAGGCTGCCAAGAGGACTTGAAAGCGGGGCAGAATTGCAGGAAACCGATTTCAGGAGGTAGACTGGAATTGCATTGAAAGCATAGGAAAAGAGGCAGAACGTCCACAATGATGCACTTGGCCAAAAAGGGCGTATGCGTTTTTTCCTGAATATATTCAGGAAAAAACGCATACGCCCTTTTTGGCCAACCAAGCAAGCTTGCAAAGGAAATCTGCACTACAATGAAGTCTCACTTCCCCCCGGTCAAAAGGGCCATCTGAAAAAAGTGTAAAATCCAGAAAGGCAGGACAGGCCATGGAGAACTGGGAGCCTCGTTATGCTGATGGGCGGGATGTAAATTGCCAACAACCACTCGGGAGAAGTGTATGGTGTTTCCTGAAACATCTAAAAAACAAAGCAACAGAGCCTAGGGCACTTCCACTTATGGTCCTATAGCTTAGGGAAATTAAATTCAAAAAGACACAGCCACCCCAAAGTTTGGAACGGCTCTGTTTACAAGAACCTCGTTTACAGTACAAGTTCAACATCGCAGAAAGTGAAAAATGGATAAAGAACTTGTGGTACTTACGTACAAGGCAATATCACTCAGCAATGAAATCTGTGTCATCAGGCCCTTAGCAGCACAATGAGTGGATTCAGGTATGATGATTCTAACTGAAATAAGTCACACAGAAAAAGAAACATCATAAGATATCAGTAATACACGGAATGTAAACTTGGCTACACAGGAACTGAATTACAGAACAGAACAGGGTCTCAAATTTAGAAAACCAACTTATGCTTGCTTAAGGGGAAAGGTGAGTTGGGGTGCTGCATAAAACCAGAGATTGAAATGAGCACAGATAAAGTTCCTTAAGCCAAATATGGAATAGACAAGAGCTACTCCTTGCTCAACGAAATGGACTCAACACCGCATATTAAACGCCTAAGAATGTACCTGACTAGTAAGTATCTTCAAACCTATGGATTGCTATGTCTCCGAAAGAGAATCAAGCATGTGTACAGGGGCATAAACGCAGCAGTGATAGGATTGGAGAGGTTCGGTGAGCAAATGAAGACCCTTTGAAGTCATATTGCATGGTACCCATTCCACGCCTTTCAACTACCAGGTTTAAGGTATTCTTCCTTCAGCTAAAACATGCATGTGGAACCCAAGTATGATCAACCATGTGAACGGGAGACGTGTTCAAATATGTCTCAGTTTTCCTCCCCTGGTACTCGGGTGCAACATTCCAGACGCTTTACTAACACTCTCCCCACTTGGAAAGTCAGCGCCTTTAACCTCCTGTTTGGCCCAGTTTGCAATTTCTGCGGAAGATGAACAGGAATAGCGAGAACCAATGAGAGACTAGCTGGAGGTGTCTGGACGGGCAAATTTAACTCTCATTTCCCACCAGGAAGAGGAAATAACCAAAGGCTCAGCATGCCGTGCCGGAACCAGATTAGGGCCTGAAGACATCCTGCAGTGTTGCGGCCAGGTCACAAGAAAGCGAGTTGAAGAAAGGAGCTCAGGGGCACTGTAATTCACAAACCTGCAGAGTTATAAATGACAGCTATCGTCCAAAAATAGACTGAAGTAAGGCTGCCAAGAGGACTTGAAAGCGGGGCAGAATTGCAGGAAACCGATTTCAGGAGGTAGACTGGAATTGCATTGAAAGCATAGGAAAAGAGGCAGAACGTCCACAATGATGCACTTGGCCAAAAAGGGCGTATGCGTTTTTTCCTGAATATATTCAGGAAAAAACGCATACGCCCTTTTTGGCCAACCAAGCAAGCTTGCAAAGGAAATCTGCACTACAATGAAGTCTCACTTCCCCCCGGTCAAAAGGGCCATCTGAAAAAAGTGTAAAATCCAGAAAGGCAGGACAGGCCATGGAGAACTGGGAGCCTTGTTATGCTGATGGGCGGGATGTAAATTGCCAACAACCACTCGGGAGAAGTGTATGGTGTTTCCTGAAACATCTAAAAAACAAAGCAACAGAGCCTAGGGCACTTCCACTTATGGTCCTATAGCTTAGGGAAATTAAAATCAAAAAGACACAGCCACCCCAAAGTTTGGAACGGCTCTGTTTACAAGAACCTCGTTTACAGTACAAGTTCAACATCGCAGAAAGTGAAAAATGGATAAAGAACTTGTGGTACTTACCTACAATGCAGTATCACTCAACAATGAAATCTATGTCATCAGGCCCGAAGCAGCATAATGAGTGGATTCAGGTACGATGATTCTAACTGAAATAAGTCACACAGAAAAAGAAACATCATAAGATATCACTAATACACGGAATGTAAACTTGGCTACACAGGAACTGAATTACAGAACAGAACAGGGTCTCAAATTTAGAAAACCAACTTATGCTTGCTTAAGGGTAAAGGTGAGTTGGGGTGCTGCATAAAACCAGAGATTGAAATGAGCACAGATAAAGTTCCTTAAGCCAAATATGGAATAGACAAGAGCTACTCCTTGCTCAACGAAATGGACTCAACACCGCATATTAAATGCGTAAGAATGTACCTGACTAGTAAGTATCTTAAAACCTATGGATTGCTATGTCTCCGAAAGAGAATCAAGCATGTGTACAGGGGCATAAACGCAGCAGTGATAGGATTGGAGAGGTTCGGTGAGTAAATGAAGATCCTTTGAAGTCATATTGCATGGTACCCATTCCACGGGTTTCAACTACCCAGGTTTTAGGTATTCTTCCTTCAGCTAAAACATGCATGTGGGACCTAGAGTATGATCAACCATGTGAACGGGAGACGTGTTCAAATATGTCTCAGTTTTCCTCCCCTGGTACTCGGGTGCAACATTCCAGACGCTTTACTAACACTCTCCCCACTTGGAAAGTCAGCGCCTTTAACCTCCTGTTTGGCCCAGTTTGCAATTTCTGCGGAAGATGAACAGGAATAGCGAGAACCAATGAGAGGCTAGCTGGAGGTGTCTGGACGGGCAAATTTAACTCTCATTTCCCACCAGGAAGAGGAAATAACCAAAGGCTCAGCATGCCGTGCCGGAACCAGATTAGGGCCTGAAGACATCCTGCGGTGTTGCGGCCAGGTCACAAGAAAGCGAGTTGAAGAAAGGAGCTCAGGGGCACTGTAATTCACAAACCTGCAGAGTTATAAATGACAGCTATCGTCCAAAAATAGACTGAAGTAAGGCTGCCAAGAGGACTTGAAAGCGGGGCAGAATTGCAGGAAACCGATTTCAGGAGGTAGACTGGAATTGCATTGAAAGCATAGGAAAAGAGGCAGAACGTCCACAATGATGCACTTGGCCAAAAAGGGCGTATGCGTTTTTTCCTGAATATATTCAGGAAAAAACGCATACGCCCTTTTTGGCCAACCAAGCAAGCTTGCAAAGGAAATCTGCACTACAATGAAGTCTCACTTCCCCCCGGTCAAAAGGGCCATCTGAAAAAAGTGTAAAATCCAGAAAGGCAGGACAGGCCATGGAGAACTGGGAGCCTCGTTATGCTGATGGGCGGGATGTAAATTGCCAACAACCACTCGGGAGAAGTGTATGGTGTTTCCTGAAACATCTAAAAAACAAAGCAACAGAGCCTAGGGCACTTCCACTTATGGTCCTATAGCTTAGGGAAATTAAATTCAAAAAGACACAGCCACCCCAAAGTTTGGAACGGCTCTGTTTACAAGAACCTCGTTTACAGTACAAGTTCAACATCGCAGAAAGTGAAAAATGGATAAAGAACTTGTGGTACTTACGTACAAGGCAATATCACTCAGCAATGAAATCTGTGTCATCAGGCCCTTAGCAGCACAATGAGTGGATTCAGGTATGATGATTCTAACTGAAATAAGTCACACAGAAAAAGAAACATCATAAGATATCAGTAATACACGGAATGTAAACTTGGCTACACAGGAACTGAATTACAGAACAGAACAGGGTCTCAAATTTAGAAAACCAACTTATGCTTGCTTAAGGGGAAAGGTGAGTTGGGGTGCTGCATAAAACCAGAGATTGAAATGAGCACAGATAAAGTTCCTTAAGCCAAATATGGAATAGACAAGAGCTACTCCTTGCTCAACGAAATGGACTCAACACCGCATATTAAACGCCTAAGAATGTACCTGACTAGTAAGTATCTTCAAACCTATGGATTGCTATGTCTCCGAAAGAGAATCAAGCATGTGTACAGGGGCATAAACGCAGCAGTGATAGGATTGGAGAGGTTCGGTGAGCAAATGAAGACCCTTTGAAGTCATATTGCATGGTACCCATTCCACGCCTTTCAACTACCAGGTTTAAGGTATTCTTCCTTCAGCTAAAACATGCATGTGGAACCCAAGTATGATCAACCATGTGAACGGGAGACGTGTTCAAATATGTCTCAGTTTTCCTCCCCTGGTACTCGGGTGCAACATTCCAGACGCTTTACTAACACTCTCCCCACTTGGAAAGTCAGCGCCTTTAACCTCCTGTTTGGCCCAGTTTGCAATTTCTGCGGAAGATGAACAGGAATAGCGAGAACCAATGAGAGACTAGCTGGAGGTGTCTGGACGGGCAAATTTAACTCTCATTTCCCACCAGGAAGAGGAAATAACCAAAGGCTCAGCATGCCGTGCCGGAACCAGATTAGGGCCTGAAGACATCCTGCAGTGTTGCGGCCAGGTCACAAGAAAGCGAGTTGAAGAAAGGAGCTCAGGGGCACTGTAATTCACAAACCTGCAGAGTTATAAATGGCAGCTATCGTCCAAAAATAGACTGAAGTAAGGCTGCCAAGAGGACTTGAAAGCGGGGCAGAATTGCAGGAAACCGATTTCAGGAGGTAGACTGGAATTGCATTGAAAGCATAGGAAAAGAGGCAGAACGTCCACAATGATGCACTTGGCCAAAAAGGGCGTATGCGTTTTTTCCTGAATATATTCAGGAAAAAACGCATACGCCCTTTTTGGCCAACCAAGCAAGCTTGCAAAGGAAATCTGCACTACAATGAAGTCTCACTTCCCCCCGGTCAAAAGGGCCATCTGAAAAAAGTGTAAAATCCAGAAAGGCAGGACAGGCCATGGAGAACTGGGAGCCTTGTTATGCTGATGGGCGGGATGTAAATTGCCAACAACCACTCGGGAGAAGTGTATGGTGTTTCCTGAAACATCTAAAAAACAAAGCAACAGAGCCTAGGGCACTTCCACTTATGGTCCTATAGCTTAGGGAAATTAAAATCAAAAAGACACAGCCACCCCAAAGTTTGGAACGGCTCTGTTTACAAGAACCTCGTTTACAGTACAAGTTCAACATCGCAGAAAGTGAAAAATGGATAAAGAACTTGTGGTACTTACCTACAATGCAGTATCACTCAACAATGAAATCTATGTCATCAGGCCCGAAGCAGCATAATGAGTGGATTCAGGTACGATGATTCTAACTGAAATAAGTCACACAGAAAAAGAAACATCATAAGATATCACTAATACACGGAATGTAAACTTGGCTACACAGGAACTGAATTACAGAACAGAACAGGGTCTCAAATTTAGAAAACCAACTTATGCTTGCTTAAGGGTAAAGGTGAGTTGGGGTGCTGCATAAAACCAGAGATTGAAATGAGCACAGATAAAGTTCCTTAAGCCAAATATGGAATAGACAAGAGCTACTCCTTGCTCAACGAAATGGACTCAACACCGCATATTAAATGCGTAAGAATGTACCTGACTAGTAAGTATCTTAAAACCTATGGATTGCTATGTCTCCGAAAGAGAATCAAGCATGTGTACAGGGGCATAAACGCAGCAGTGATAGGATTGGAGAGGTTCGGTGAGTAAATGAAGATCCTTTGAAGTCATATTGCATGGTACCCATTCCACGGGTTTCAACTACCCAGGTTTTAGGTATTCTTCCTTCAGCTAAAACATGCATGTGGGACCTAGAGTATGATCAACCATGTGAACGGGAGACGTGTTCAAATATGTCTCAGTTTTCCTCCCCTGGTACTCGGGTGCAACATTCCAGACGCTTTACTAACACTCTCCCCACTTGGAAAGTCAGCGCCTTTAACCTCCTGTTTGGCCCAGTTTGCAATTTCTGCGGAAGATGAACAGGAATAGCGAGAACCAATGAGAGGCTAGCTGGAGGTGTCTGGACGGGCAAATTTAACTCTCATTTCCCACCAGGAAGAGGAAATAACCAAAGGCTCAGCATGCCGTGCCGGAACCAGATTAGGGCCTGAAGACATCCTGCGGTGTTGCGGCCAGGTCACAAGAAAGCGAGTTGAAGAAAGGAGCTCAGGGGCACTGTAATTCACAAACCTGCAGAGTTATAAATGACAGCTATCGTCCAAAAATAGACTGAAGTAAGGCTGCCAAGAGGACTTGAAAGCGGGGCAGAATTGCAGGAAACCGATTTCAGGAGGTAGACTGGAATTGCATTGAAAGCATAGGAAAAGAGGCAGAACGTCCACAATGATGCACTTGGCCAAAAAGGGCGTATGCGTTTTTTCCTGAATATATTCAGGAAAAAACGCATACGCCCTTTTTGGCCAACCAAGCAAGCTTGCAAAGGAAATCTGCACTACAATGAAGTCTCACTCCCCCCCGGTCAAAAGGGCCATCTGAAAAAAGTGTAAAATCCAGAAAGGCAGGACAGGCCATGGAGAACTGGGAGCCTTGTTATGCTGATGGGCGGGATGTAAATTGCCAACAACCACTCGGGAGAAGTGTATGGTGTTTCCTGAAACATCTAAAAAACAAAGCAACAGAGCCTAGGGCACTTCCACTTATGGTCCTATAGCTTAGGGAAATTAAATTCAAAAAGACACAGCCACCCCAAAGTTTGGAATGGCTCTGTTTACAAGAACCTCGTTTACAGTACAAGTTCAACATCGCAGAAAGTGAAAAATGGATAAAGAACTTGTGGTACTTACGTACAATGCAGTATCACTCAGCAATGAAATCTATGTCATCAGGCCTGTAGCAGCATAATGAGTGGATTCAGGTACGATGATTCTAACTGAAATAAGTCACACAGAAAAAGAAACATCATAAGATATCACTAATACACGGAATGTAAACTTGGCTACACAGGAACTGAATTACAGAACAGAACAGGGTCTCAAATTTAGAAAACCAACTTATGCTTGCTTAAGGGTAAAGGTGAGTTGGGGTGCTGCATAAAACCAGAGATTGAAATGAGCACAGATAAAGTTCCTTAGGCCAAATATGGAATAGACAAGAGCTACTCCTTGCTCAACGAAATGGACTCAACACCGCATATTAAATGCGTAATAATGTACCTGACTAGTAAGTATCTTAAAACCTATGGATAGCTATGTCTCCGAAAGAGAATCAAGCATGTGTACAGGGGCATAAACGCAGCAGTGATAGGATTGGAGAGGTTCGGTGAGCAAATGAAGACCCTTTGAAGTCATATTGCATGGTACCCATTCCACGGGTTTCAACTACCCAGGTTTAAGGTATTCTTCCTTCAGCTAAAACATGCATGTGGGACCTAGAGTATGATCAACCATGTGATCGGGAGACGTGTTCAAATATGTCTCAGTTTTCGTACCCTGGTACTCGGGTGCAACATTCCAGACGCTTTACTAACACTCTCCCCACTTGGAGAGTCAGTCCCTTTAACCTCCTTTTTGGCCCAGTTTGCACTTTCTGTGGAAGATTAACAGGAATAGCGAGAACCAATGAGAGGCTAGCTGGAGGTGTCTGGATGGGCAAATTTAACTCTCATTTCCCACCAGGAAGAGGAATTAACCAAAGGCTCAGCGTGCCATGCCAGAACCAGATTAGGGCCTGAAGACATCCTGCGGTGTTGCGGCCAGGTCACAAGAAAGCGAGTTGAAGAAAGGAGCTCAGGGGCACTGTAATTCACAAACCTGCAGAGTTATAAATGACAGCTATTGTCCAAAAATATACTGAAGTAAGGCTGCCAAGAGGACTTGAAAGCGGGGCAGAATTGCAGGAAACCGATTTCAGGAGGTAGACTGGAATTGCATTGAAAGCATAGGAAAAGAGGCAGAACGTCCACAATGATGCACTTGGCCAAAAAGGGCGTATGCGTTTTTTCCTGAATATATTCAGGAAAAAACGCATACGCCCTTTTCGGCCAACCAAGCAAGCTTGCAAAGGAAATCTGCACTACAATGAAGTCTCACTTCCCCCCGGTCAAAACGGCCATCTGAAAAAAGTGTAAAATCCAGAAAGGCAGGACAGGCCATGGAGAACTGGGAGCCTTGTTATGCTGATGGGCGGGATGTAAATTGCCAACAGACACTCGGGAGAAGTGTATGGTGTTTCCTGAAACATCTAAAAAACAAAGCAACAGAGCCTAGGGCACTTCCACTTATGGTCCTATAGCTTAGGGAATTTAAAATCAAAAAGACACAGCCACCCCAAAGTTTGGAACGGCTCTGTTTACAAGAACCTCGTTTACAGTACAAGTTCAACATCGCAGAAATTGAAAAATGGATAAAGAAGTTGTGGTATTTACTTACAAAGCAATATCACTCAGCAATGAAATCTGTGTCATCAGGCCCTTAGCAGCACAATGAGTGGATTCAGGTATGATGATTCTAACTGAAATAAGTCACACAGAAAAAGAAACATCATAAGATATCAGTAATACACGGAATGGAAACTTGGCTACACAGGAACTGTATTACAGAACAGAACAGGGTCTCAAATTTAGAAAACCAACTTATGCTTGCTTAAGGGGAAAGGTGAGTTGGGGTGCTGCATAAAACCAGAGATTGAAATGAGCACAGATAAAGTTCCTTAAGCCAAATATGGAATAGACAAGAGCTACTCCTTGCTCAACGAAATGGACTCAACACCGCATATTAAATGCCTAAGAATGTACCTGACTAGTAAGTATCTTAAAACCTATGGATTGCTATGTCTCCGAAAGAGAATCAAGTACGTGTACAGGGGCATAAACGCAGCAGTGATAGGATTGGAGAGGTTCGGTGAGCAAATGAAGACCCTTTGAAGGCATATTGCATGGTACCCATTCCACGGGTTTCAACTACCCAGGTTTAAGGTATTCTTCCTTCAGCTAAAACATGCATGTGGGACCTAGAGTATGATCAACCATGTGATCGGGAGACGTGTTCAAATATGTCTCAGTTTTCGTACCCTGGTACTCGGGTGCAACATTCCAGACGCTTTACTAACACTCTCCCCACTTGGAGAGTCAGTCCCTTTAACCTCTTGTTTGGCCCAGTTTGCAATTTCTGTGGAAGATTAACAGGAATAGCGAGAACCAATGAGAGACTAGCTGGAGGTGTCTGGATGGGCAAATTTAACTCTCATTTCCCACCAGGAAGAGGAATTAACCAAAGGCTCAGCATGCCATGCCAGAACCAGATTAGGGCCTGAAGCCATCCTGCGGTGTTGCGGCCAGCTCAAAAGAAAGCGAGTTGAAGAAAGGAGCTCAGGGGCACTGTAATTCACAAACCTGCAGAGTTATAAATGACAGCTATCGTCCAAAAATAGACTGAAGTAAGGCTTCCAAGAGGACTTGAAAGCGGGGCAGAATTGCAGGAAACCGATTTCAGGAGGTAGACTGGAATTGCATTGCAAGCATAGGAAAAGAGGCAGAACGTCCACAATGATGCACTTTGCCAAAAAGGGCATATGCGTTTTTTCCTGAATATATTCAGGAAAAATCGCATACGCCCTTTTTGGCCAACCAAGCAAGCTTGCAAAGGAAATCTGCACTACAATGAAGTCTCACTTCTCCCCGGTCAAAAGGGCCATCTGAAAAAAGTGTAAAATCCAGAAAGGCAGGACAGGCCATGGAGAACTGGGAGCCTTGTTATGCTGATGGGCGGGATGTAAATTGCCAACAACCACTCGGGAGAAGTGTATGGTGTTTCCTGAAACATCTAAAAAACAAAGCAACAGAACCTAGGGCACTTCCACTTATGGTCCTATAGCTTAGGGAAATTAAAATCAAAAGACACAGCCACCCCAAAGTTTGGAACGGCTCTGTTTACAAGAACCTCGTTTACAGTACAAGTTCAACATCGCAGAAAGTGAAAAATGGATAAAGAAGTTGTGGTATTTACTTACAAAGCAATATCACTCAGCAATGAAATCTGTGTCATCAGGCCCTTAGCAGCACAATGAGTGGATTCAGGTATGATGATTCTAACTGAAATAAGTCACGCAGAAAAAGAAACATCATAAGATATCAGTAATACACGGAATGTAAACTTGGCTACACAGGAACTGAATTACAGAACAGAACAGGGTCTCAAATTTAGAAAACCAACTTATGCTTGCTTAAGGGTAAAGGTGAGTTGGGGTGCTACATAAAACCAGAGATTGAAATGAGCACAGATAAAGTTCCTTAAGTCAAATATGGAATAGACAAGAGCTACTCCTTGCTCAACGAAATGGACTCAACACCGCATATTAAACGCCTAAGAATGTACCTGACTAGTAAGTATCTTCAAACCTATGGATTGCTATGTCTCCGAAAGAGAATCAAGCATGTGTACAGGGGCATAAACGCAGCAGTGATAGGATTGGAGAGGTTCGGTGAGCAAATGAAGACCCTTTGAAGTCACATTGCATGGTACCCATTCCACGGGTTTCAACTACCCAGGTTTTAGGTATTCTTCCTTCAGCTAAAACATGCATGTGGAACCCAGAGTATGATCAACCATGTGATCGGGAGACGTGTTCAAATATGTCTCAGTTTTCCTCCCCTGGTACTCGGGTGCAACATTCCAGACGCTTTACTAACACTCTCCCGACTTGGAGAGTCAGTCCCTTTAACCTCCTGTTTGGCCCAGTTTGCAATTTCTGCGGAAGATGAACAGGAATAGCGAGAACCAATGAGAGACTAGCTGGAGGTGTCTGGACGGGCAAATTTAACTCTCATTTCCCACCAGGAAGAGGAATTAACCAAAGGCTCAGCGTGCCGTGCCGGAACCAGATTAGGGCCTGAAGCCATCCTGTGGTGTTGCGGCCAGGTCACAAGAAAGCGAGTTGAAGAAAGGAGCTCAGGGGCACTGTAATTCACAAACCTGCAGAGTTATAAATGACAGCTATCATCCAAAAATAGACTGAAGTAAGGCTTCCAAGAGGACTTGAAAGCGGGGCAGAATTGCAGGAAACCGATTTCAGGAGGTAGACTGGAATTGCATTGCAAGCATAGGAAAAGAGGCAGAACGTCCACAATGATGCACTTTGCCAAAAAGGGCGTATGCGTTTTTTCCTGAATATATTCAGGAAAAAACGCATACGCCCTTTTTGGCCAACCAAGCAAGCTTGCAAAGGAAATCTGCACTACAATGAAGTCTCACTTCCCCCCGGTCAAAAGGGCCATCTGAAAAAAGTGTAAAATCCAGAAAGGCAGGACAGGCCATGGAGAACTAGGAGCCTTGTTATGCTGATGGGCGGGATGTAAATTGCCAACAACCACTCGGGAGAAGTGTATGGTGTTTCCTGAAACATCTAAAAAACAAAGCAACAGAACCTAGGGCACTTCCACTTATGGTCCTATAGCTTAGGGAAATTAAAATCAAAAAGACACAGCCACCCCAAAGTTTGGAACGGCTCTGTTTACAAGAACCTCGTTTACAGTACAAGTTCAACATCGCAGAAAGTGAAAAATGGATAAAGAAGTTGTGGTATTTACTTACAAAGCAATATCACTCAGCAATGAAATCTGTGTCATCAGGCACGTAGCAGCACAATGAGTGGATTCAGGTATGATGATTCTAACTGAAATAAGTCACACAGAAAAAGAAACATCATAAGATATCAGTAATACACGGAATGTAAACTTGGCTACACAGGAACTGAATTACAGAACAGAACAGGGTCTCAAATTTAGAAAACCAACTTATGCTTGCTTAAGGGTAAAGGTGATTGGGGTGCTACATAAAACCAGAGATTGAAATGAGCACAGATAAAGTTCCTTAAGTCAAATATGGAATAGACAAGAGCTACTCCTTGCTCAACGAAATGGACTCAACACCGCATATTAAACGCCTAAGAATGTACCTGACTAGTAAGTATCGTAAAACCTATGGATTGCTATGTCTCCAAAAGAGAATCAAGCATGTGTACAGGGGCATAAACGCAGCAGTGATAGGATTGGAGAGGTTCGGTGAGCAAATGAAGACCCTTTGAAGTCACATTGCATGGTACCCATTCCACGGGTTTCAACTACCCAGGTTTTAGGTATTCTTCCTTCAGCTAAAACATGCATGTGGAAACCTGAGTATGATCAACCATGTGATCGGGAGACGTGTTCAAATATGTCTCAGTTTTCCTCCCCTGGTACTCGGGTGCAACATTCCAGACGCTTTACTAACACTCTGCCCACTTATAGAGTCAGCGCCTTTAACCTCCTGTTTGGCCCAGTTTGCAATTTCTGCGGAAGATGAACAGGAATAGCGAGAACCAATGAGAGGCTAGCTGGAGGTGTCTGGACGGGCAAATTTAACTCTCATTTCCCACCAGGAAGAGGAAATAACCAAAGGCTCAGCGTGCCGTACCGGAACCAGATTAGGGCCTGAAGCCATCCTGCGGTGTTGCGGCCAGGTCACAAGAAAGCGAGTTGAAGAAAGGAGCTTAGGGGCACTGTAATTCACAAACCTGCAGAGTTATAAATGACAGCTATCGTCCAAAAATAGACTGAAGTAAGGCTGCCAAGAGGACTTGAAAGCGGGGCAGAATTGCAGGAAACCGATTTCAGGAGGTAGACTGGAATTGCATTGAAAGCATAGGAAAAGAGGCAGAACGTCCACAATGATGCACTTGGCCAAAAAGGGCGTATGCGTTTTTTCCTGAATATATTCAGGAAAAAACGCATACGCCCTTTTTGGCCAACCAAGCAAGCTTGCAAAGGAAATCTGCACTACAATGAAGTCTCACTTCCCCCCGGTCAAAAGGGCCATCTGAAAAAAGTGTAAAATCCAGAAAGGCAGGACAGGCCATGGAGAACTGGGAGCCTTGTTATGCTGATGGGCGGGATGTAAATTGCCAACAACCACTCGGGAGAAGTGTATGGTGTTTCCTGAAACATCTAAAAAACAAAGCAACAGAACCTAGGGCACTTCCACTTATGGTCCTATAGCTTAGGGAAATTAAAATCAAAAAGACACAGCCACCCCAAAGTTTGGAACGGCTCTGTTTACAAGAACCTCGTTTACAGTACAAGTTCAACATCGCAGAAAGTGAAAAATGGATAAAGAAGTTGTGGTATTTACTTACAAAGCAATATCACTCAGCAATGAAATCTGTGTCATCAGGCCCTTAGCAGCACAATGAGTGGATTCAGGTATGATGATTCTAACTGAAATAAGTCACACAGAAAAAGAAACATCATAAGATATCACTAATACACGGAATGTAAACTTGGCTACACAGGAACTGAATTACAGAACAGAACAGGGTCTCAAATTTAGAAAACCAACTTATGCTTGCTTAAGGGTAAAGGTGAGTTGGGGTGCTGCATAAAACCAGAGATTGAAATGAGCACAGATAAAGTTCCTTAAGTCAAATATGGAATAGACAAGAGCTACTGTTGCTCAACGAAATGGACTCAACACCGCATATTAAACGCCTAAGAATGTACCTGACTAGTAAGTATCTTAAAACCTATGGATCGCTATGTCTCCGAAAGAGAATCAAGCATGTGTACAGGGGCATAAACGCAGCAGTGATAGGATTGGAGAGGTTCGGTGAGCAAATGAAGACCCTTTGAAGTCATATTGCATCGTACCCATTACACGGGTCTTAACTCTCCAGGTTTAAGGTATTCTTCCTTCAGCTAAAACATGCATGTGGAACCCAAGTATGATCAACCATGTGAACGGGAGACGTGTTCAAATATGTCTCAGTTTTCCTCCCCTGGTACTCGGGTGCAACATTCCAGACGCTTTACTAACACTCTCCCCACTTGGAGAGTCAGCGCCTTTAACCTCCTGTTTGGCCCAGTTTGCAAATTCTGCGGAAGATGAACAGGAATAGCGAGAACCAATGAGAGACTAGCTGGAGGTGTCTGGACGGGCAAATTTAACTCTCATTTCCCACCAGGAAGAGGAAATAACCAAAGGCTCAGCGTGCCGTGCCGGAACCAGATTAGGGCCTGAAGCCATCCTGCGGTGTTGCGGCCAGGTCACAAGAAAGCAAGTTGAAGAAAGGAGCTCAGGGGCACTGTAATTCACAAACCTGCAGAGTTATAAATGACAGCTATCGTCCAAAAATAGACTGAAGTAAGGCTGCCAAGAGGACTTGAAAGCGGGGCAGAATTGCAGGATACCGATTTCAGGAGGTAGACTGGAATTGCATTGAAAGCATAGGAAAAGAGGCAGAACGTCCACAATGATGCACTTGGCCAAAAAGGGCGTATGCGTTTTTTCCTGAATATATTCAGGAAAAAACGCATACGCCCTTTTTGGCCAACCAAGCAAGCTTGCAAAGGAAATCTGCACTACAATGAAGTCTCACTTCCCCCCGGTCAAAAGGGCCATCTGAAAAAAGTGTAAAATCCAGAAAGGCAGGACAGGCCATGGAGAACTGGGAGCCTTGTTATGCTGATGGGCGGGATGTAAATTGCCAACAACCACTCGGGAGAAGTGTATGGTGTTTCCTGAAACATCTAAAAAACAAAGCAACAGAACCTAGGGCACTTCCACTTATGGTCCTATAGCTTAGGGAAATTAAAATCAAAAAGACACAGCCACCCCAAAGTTTGGAACGGCTCTGTTTACAAGAACCTCGTTTACAGTACAAGTTCAACATCGCAGAAAGTGAAAAATGGATAAAGAAGTTGTGGTATTTACTTACAAAGCAATATCACTCAGCAATGAAATCTGTGTCATCAGGCCCTTAGCAGCACAATGAGTGGATTCAGGTATGATGATTCTAACTGAAATAAGTCACACAGAAAAAGAAACATCATAAGATATCAGTAATACACGGAATGTAAACTTGGCTACACAGGAACTGAATTACAGAACAGAACAGGGTCTCAAATTTAGAAAACCAACTTATGCTTGCTTAAGGGGAAAGGTGAGTTGGGGTGCTGCATAAAACCAGAGATTGAAATGAGCACAGATAAAGTTCCTTAAGCCAAATATGGAATAGACAAGAGCTACTCCTTGCTCAACGAAATGGACTCAACACCGCATATTAAACGCCTAAGAATGTACCTGACTAGTAAGTATCTTAAAACCTATGGATTGCTATGTCTCCGAAAGAGAATCAAGCATGTGTACAGGGGCATAAACGCAGCAGTGATAGGATTGGAGAGGTTCGGTGAGCAAATGAAGACCCTTTGAAGTCATATTGCATGGTACCCATTCCACGGGTTTCAACTACCCAGGTTTTAGGTATTCTTCCTTCAGCTAAAACATGCATGTGGAACCCAAGTATGATCAACCATGTGATCGGGAGACGTGTTCAAATATGTCTCAGTTTTCCTCCCCTGGTACTCGGGTGCAACATTCCAGACGCTTTACTAACACTCTCCCCACTTGGAAAGTCAGCGCCTTTAACCTCCTGTTTGGCCCAGTTTGCAATTTCTGCGGAAGATGAACAGGAATAGCGAGAACCAATGAGAGGCTAGCTGGAGGTGTCTGGACGGGCAAATTTAACTCTCATTTCCCACCAGGAAGAGGAAATAACCAAAGGCTCAGCGTGCCGTGCCGGAACCAGATTAGGGCCTGAAGCCATCCTGCGGTGTTGCGGCCAGCTCAAAAGAAAGCGAGTTGAAGAAAGGAGCTCAGGGGCACTGTAATTCACAAACCTGCAGAGTTATAAATGACAGCTATCGTCCAAAAATAGACTGAAGTAAGGCTGCCAAGAGGACTTGAAAGCGGGGCAGAATTGCAGGAAACCGATTTCAGGAGGTAGACTGGAATTGCATTGAAAGCATAGGAAAAGAGGCAGAACGTCCACAATGATGCACTTGGCCAAAAAGGGCGTATGCGTTTTTTCCTGAATATATTCAGGAAAAAATATACGCCCTTTTTGGCCAACCAAGCAAGCTTGCAAAGGAAATCTGCACTACAATGAAGTCTCACTTCCCCCCGGTCAAAAGGGCCATCTGAAAAAAGTGTAAAATCCAGAAAGGCAGGACAGGCCATGGAGAACTGGGAGCCTTGTTATGCTGAAGGGCGGGATGTAAATTGCCAACAAACACTCGGGAGAAGTGTATGGTGTTTCCTGAAACATCTAAAAAACAAAGCAACAGAGCCTAGGGCACTTCCACTTATGGTCCTATAGCTTAGGGAATTTAAAATCAAAAAGACACAGCCACCCCAAAGTTTCGAACGGCTCTGTTTACAAGAACCTCGTTTACAGTACAAGTTCAACATCGCAGAAAGTGAAAAATGGATAAAAAAGTTGTGGTATTTACTTACAAAGCAATATCACTCAGCAATGAAATCTGTGTCATCAGGACCTTAGCAGCATAATGAGTGGATTCAGGTACGATGATTCTAACTGAAATAAGTCACACAGAAAAAGAAACATCATAAGATATCACTAATACACGGAATGTAAACTTGGCTACACAGGAACTGAATTACAGAACAGAACAGGGTCTCAAATTTAGAAAACCAACTTATGCTTGCTTAAGGGGAAAGGTGAGTTGGGGTGCTGCATAAAACCAGAGATTGAAATGAGCACAGATAAAGTTCCTTAAGCCAAATATGGAATAGACAAGAGCTACTCCTTGCTCAACGAAATGGACTCAACACCGCATATTAAATGCCTAAGAATGTACCTGACTAGTAAGTATCTTAAAACCTATGGATTGCTATGTCTCCGAAAGAGAATCAAGCATGTGTACAGGGGCATAAACGCAGCAGTGATAGGATTGGAGAGGTTCGGTGAGCAAATGAAGACCCTTTGAAGTCATATTGCATGGTACCCATTCCACGGGTTTCAACTACCCAGGTTTAAGGTATTCTTCCTTCAGCTAAAACATGCATGTGGAACCTAGAGTATGATCAACCATGTGATCGGGAGACGTGTTCAAATATATCTCAGTTTTCGTACCCTGGTACTCGGGTGCAACATTCCAGAAGCTTTACTAACACTCTCCCCACTTGGAGAGTCAGTCCCTTTAACCTCCTGTTTGGCCCAGTTTGCAATTTCTGTGGAAGATGAACAGGAATAGCGAGAACCAATGAGAGACTAGCTGGAGGTGTCTGGATGGGCAAATTTAACTCTCATTTCCCACCAGGAAGAGGAATTAACCAAAGGCTCAGCGTGCCGTGCCAGAACCAGATTAGGGCCTGAAGACATCCTGCGGTGTTGCGGCCAGGTCACAAGAAAGCGAGTTGAAGAAAGGAGCTCAGGGGCACTGTAATTCACAAACCTGCAGAGTTATAAATGACAGCTATCGTCCAAAAATAGACTGAAGTAAGGCTGCCAAGAGGACTTGAAAGCGGGGCAGAATTGCAGGAAACCGATTTCAGGAGGTAGACTGGAATTGCATTGCAAGCATAGGAAAAGAGGCAGAACGTCCACAATGATGCACTTGGCCAAAAAGGGCGTATGCGTTTTTTCCTGAATATATTCAGGAAAAAACGCATACGTCCTTTTTGGCCAACCAAGCAAGCTTGCAAAGGAAATCTGCACTACAATGAAGTCTCACTTCCCCCCGGTCAAAAGGGCCATCTGAAAAAAGTGTAAAATCCAGAAAGGCAGGACAGGCCTTGGAGAACTGGGAGCCTTGTTATGCTGATGGGCGGGATGTAAATTGCCAACAACCACTCGGGAGAAGTGTATGGTGTTTCCTGAAACATCTAAAAAACAAAGCAACAGAGCCTAGGGCACTTCCACTTATGGTCCTATAGCTTAGGGAATTTAAAATCAGAAAGACACAGCCACCCCAAAGTTTGGAACGGCTCTGTTTACAAGAACCTCGTTTACAGTACAAGTTCAACATCGCAGAAATTGAAAAATGGATAAAGAAGTTGTGGTATTTACTTACAAAGCAATATCACTCAGCAATGAAATCTGTGTCATCAGGCCCTTAGCAGCACAATGAGTGGATTCAGGTATGATGATTCTAACTGAAATAAGTCACACAGAAAAAGAAACATCATAAGATATCAGTAATACACGGAATGTAAACTTGGCTACACAGGAACTGAATTACAGAACAGAACAGGGTCTCAAATTTAGAAAACCAACTTATGCTTGCTTAAGGGGAAAGGTGAGTTGGGGTGCTGCATAAAACCAGAGATTGAAATGAGCACAGATAAAGTTCCTTAAGCCAAATATGGAATAGACAAGAGCTACTCCTTGCTCAACGAAATGGACTCAACACCGCATATTAAACGCCTAAGAATGTACCTGACTAGTAAGTATCTTAAAACCTATGGATTGCTATGTCTCCGAAAGAGAATCAAGCATGTGTACAGGGGCATAAACGCAGCAGTGATAGGATTGGAGAGGTTCGGTGAGCAAATGAAGACCCTTTGAAGTCATATTGCATGGTACCCATTCCACGGGTTTCAACTACCCAGGTTTTAGGTATTCTTCCTTCAGCTAAAACATGCATGTGGAACCCAAGTATGATCAACCATGTGAACGGGAGACGTGTTCAAATATGTCTCAGTTTTCCTCCCCTGGTACTCGGGTGCAACATTCCAGACGCTTTACTAACACTCTCCCCACTTGGAAAGTCAGCGCCTTTAACCTCCTGTTTGTCCCAGTTTGCAATTTCTGCGGAAGATGAACAGGAATAGCGAGAACCAATGAGAGGCTAGCGGGAGGTGTCTGGACGGGCAAATTTAACTCTCATTTCCCACCAGGAAGAGGAAATAACCAAAGGCTTAGCGTGCCGTGCCGGAACCAGATTAGGGCCTGAAGCCATCCTGCGGTGTTGCGGCCAGCTCAAAAGAAAGCGAGTTGAAGAAAGGAGCTCAGGGGCACTGTAATTCACAAACCTGCAGAGTTATAAATGACAGCTATCGTCCAAAAATAGACTGAAGTAAGGCTGCCAAGAGGACTTGAAAACGGGGCAGAATTGCAGGAAACCGATTTCAGGAGGTAGACTGGAATTGCATTGAAAGCATAGGAAAAGAGGCAGAACGTCCACAATGATGCACTTGGCCAAAAAGGGCGTATGCGTTTTTTCCTGAATATATTCAGGAAAAAACGCATACGCCCTTTTTGGCCAACCAAGCAAGCTTGCAAAGGAAATCTGCACTACAATGAAGTCTCACTTCCCCCCGGTCAAAAGGGCCATCTGAAAAAAGTGTAAAATCCAGAAAGGCAGGACAGGCCATGGAGAACTGGGAGCCTTGTTATGCTGAAGGGCGGGATGTAAATTGCCAACAAACACTCGGGAGAAGTGTATGGTGTTTCCTGAAACATCTAAAAAACAAAGCAACAGAGCCTAGGGCACTTCCACTTATGGTCCTATAGCTTAGGGAATTTAAAATCAAAAAGACACAGCCACCCCAAAGTTTGGAACGGCTCTGTTTACAAGAACCTCGTTTACAGTAGAAGTTCAACATCGCAGAAAGTGAAAAATGGATAAAGAACTTGTGGTACTTACGTACAATGCAGTATCACTCAGCAATGAAATCTATGTCATCAGGCCCGTAGCAGCATAATGAGTGGATTCAGGTATGATGATTCTAACTGAAATAAGTCACACAGAAAAAGAAACATCATAAGATATCACTAATACACGGAATTGAAACTTGGCTACACAGGAACTGAATTACAGAACAGAACAGGGTCTCAAATTTAGAAAACCAACTTATGCTTGCTTAAGGGTAAAGGTGAGTTGGGGTGCTGCATAAAACCAGAGATTGAAATGAGCACAGATAAAGTTCCTTAAGCCAAATATGGAATAGACAAGAGCTACTCCTTGCTCAACGAAATGGACTCAACACCGCATATTAAACGCCTAAGAATGTACCTGACTAGTAAGTATCTTAAAACCTATGGATTGCTATGTCTCCGAAAGAGAATCAAGCATGTGTACAGGGGCATAAACGCAGCAGTGATAGGATTGGAGAGGTTCGGTGAGCAAATGAAGACCCTTTGAAGTCATATTGCATGGTACCCATTCCACGGGTTTCAACTACCCAGGTTTAAGGTATTCTTCCTTCAGCTAAAACATGCATGTGGAACCTAGAGTATGATCAACCATGTGATCGGGAGACGTGTTCAAATATGTCTCAGTTTTCGTACCCTGGTACTCGGGTGCAACATTCCAGATGCTTTACTAACACTCTCCCCACTTGGAGAGTCAGTCCCTTTAACCTCCTGTTTGGCCCAGTTTGCAATTTCTGTGGAAGATGAACAGGAATAGCGAGAACCAATGAGAGACTAGCTGGAGGTGTCTGGACGGGCAAATTTAACTCTCATTTCCCACCAGGAAGAGGAATTAACCAAAGGCTCAGCGTGCCGGGCCGGAACCAGATTAGGGCCTGAAGCCATCCTGTGGTGTTGCGGGCAGGTCACAAGAAAGCGAGTTGAAGAAAGGAGCTCAGGGGCACTGTAATTCACAAACCTGCAGAGTTATAAATGACAGCTATCGTCCAAAAATATACTGAAGTAAGGCTGCCAAGAGGACTTGAAAGCGGGGCAGAATTGCAGGAAACCGATTTCAGGAGGTAGACTGGAATTGCATTGAAAGCATAGGAAAAGAGGCAGAACGTCCACAATGATGCACTTGGCCAAAAAGGGCGTATGCGTTTTTTCCTGAATATATTCAGGAAAAAACGCATACGCCCTTTTTGGCCAACCAAGCAAGCTTGCAAAGGAAATCTGCACTACAATGAAGTCTCACTTCCCCCCGGTCAAAAGGGCCATCTGAAAAAAGTGTAAAATCCAGAAAGGCAGGACAGGCCATGGAGAACTGGGAGCCTTGTTATGCTGATGGGCGGGATGTAAATTGCCAACAACCACTCGGGAGAAGTGTATGGTGTTTCCTGAAACATCTAAAAAACAAAGCAACAGAGCCTAGGGCACTTCCACTTATGGTCCTATAGCTTAGGGAATTTAAAATCAAAAAGACACAGCCACCCCAAAGTTTGGAACGGCTCTGTTTACAAGAACCTCGTTTACAGTACAAGTTCAACATCGCAGAAATTGAAAAATGGATAAAGAAGTTGTGGTATTTACTTACAAAGCAATATCACTCAGCAATGAAATCTGTGTCATCAGGCCCTTAGCAGCACAATGAGTGGATTCAGGTATGATGATTCTAACTGAAATAAGTCACACAGAAAAAGAAACATCATAAGATATCAGTAATACACGGAATGGAAACTTGGCTACACAGGAACTGAATTACAGAACAGAACAGGGTCTCAAATTTAGAAAACCAACTTATGCTTGCTTAAGGGGAAAGGTGAGTTGGGGTGCTGCATAAAACCAGAGATTGAAATGAGCACAGATAAAGTTCCTTAAGCCAAATATGGAATAGACAAGAGCTACTCCTTGCTCAACGAAATGGACTCAACACCGCATATTAAACGCCTAAGAATGTACCTGACTAGTAAGTATCTTAAAACCTATGGATTGCTATGTCTCCGAAACAGAATCAAGCATGTGTACAGGGGCATAAACGCAGCAGAGATAGGATTGGAGAGGTTCGGTGAGCAAATGAAGACCCTTTGAAGTCATATTGCATGGTACCCATTCCACGGGTTTCAACTACCCAGGTTTAAGGTATTCTTCCTTCAGCTAAAACATGCATGTGGAACCCAAGTATGATCAACCATGTGATCGGGAGACGTGTTCAAATGTGTCTCAGTTTTCCTCCCATGGTACTCGGGTGCAACATTCCAGACGCTTTACTAACACTCTCCCCACTTGGAAAGTCAGCGCCTTTAACCTCCTGTTTGGCCCAGTTTGCAATTTCTGCGGAAGATGAACAGGAATAGCGAGAACCAATGAGAGGCTAGCTGGAGGTGTCTGGACGGGCAAATTTAACTCTCATTTCCCACCAGGAAGAGGAATTAACCAAAGGCTCAGCGTGCCGTGCCGGAACCAGATTAGGGCCTGAAGCCATCCTGCGGTGTTGCGGCCAGCTCAAAAGAAAGCGAGTTGAAGAAAGGAGCTCAGGGGCACTGAAATTCACAAACCTGCAGAGTTATAAATGATAGCTATCGTCCAAAAATAGACTGAAGTAAGGCTGCCAACAGGACTTGAAAGCGGGGCAGAATTGCAGGAAACCGATTTCAGGAGGTAGACTGGAATTGCATTGAAAGCATAGGAAAAGAGGCAGAACGTCCACAATGATGCACTTGGCCAAAAAGGGCGTATGCGTTTTTTCCTGAATATATTCAGGAAAAAACGCATACGCCCTTTTTGGCCAACCAAGCAAGCTTGCAAAGGAAATCTGCACTACAATGAAGTCTCACTTCCCCCCGGTCAAAAGGGCCATCTGAAAAAAGTGTAAAATCCAGAAAGGCAGGACAGGCCATGGAGAACTGGGAGCCTTGTTATGCTGAAGGGCGGGATGTAAATTGCCAACAAACACTCGGGAGAAGTGTATGGTGTTTCCTGAAACATCTAAAAAACAAAGCAACAGAGCCTAGGGCACTTCCACTTATGGTCCTATAGCTTAGGGAATTTAAAATCAAAAAGACACAGCCACCCCAAAGTTTGGAACGGCTCTGTTTACAAGAACCTCGTTTACAGTAGAAGTTCAACATCGCAGAAAGTGAAAAATGGATAAAGAACTTGTGGTACTTACGTACAATGCAGTATCACTCAGCAATGAAATCTATGTCATCAGGCCCGTAGCAGCATAATGAGTGGATTCAGGTATGATGATTCTAACTGAAATAAGTCACACAGAAAAAGAAACATCATAAGATATCACTAATACACGGAATGGAAACTTGGCTACACAGGAACTGAATTACAGAACAGAACAGGGTCTCAAATTTAGAAAACCAACTTATGCTTGCTTAAGGGTAAAGGTGAGTTGGGGTGCTGCATAAAACCAGAGATTGAAATGAGCACAGATAAAGTTCCTTAAGCCAAATATGGAATAGACAAGAGCTACTCCTTGCTCAACGAAATGGACTCAACACCGCATATTAAACGCCTAAGAATGTACCTGACTAGTAAGTATCTTAAAACCTATGGATTGCTATGTCTCCGAAACAGAATCAAGCATGTGTACAGGGGCATAAACGCAGCAGTGATAGGATTGGAGAGGTTCGGTGAGCAAATGAAGACCCTTTGAAGTCATATTGCATGGTACCCATTCCACGGGTTTCAACTACCCAGGTTTAAGGTATTCTTCCTTCAGCTAAAACATGCATGTGGAACCTAGAGTATGATCAACCATGTGATCGGGAGACGTGTTCAAATATGTCTCAGTTTTCGTACCCTGGTACTCGGGTGCAACATTCCAGATGCTTTACTAACACTCTCCCCACTTGGAGAGTCAGTCCCTTTAACCTCCTGTTTGGCCCAGTTTGCAATTTCTGTGGAAGATGAACAGGAATAGCGAGAACCAATGAGAGACTAGCTGGAGGTGTCTGGACGGGCAAATTTAACTCTCATTTCCCACCAGGAAGAGGAATTAACCAAAGGCTCAGCGTGCCGGGCCGGAACCAGATTAGGGCCTGAAGCCATCCTGCGGTGTTGCGGGCAGGTCACAAGAAAGCGAGTTGAAGAAAGGAGCTCAGGGGCACTGTAATTCACAAACCTGCAGAGTTATAAATGACAGCTATCGTCCAAAAATATACTGAAGTAAGGCTGCCAAGAGGACTTGAAAGCGGGGCAGAATTGCAGGAAACCGATTTCAGGAGGTAGACTGGAATTGCATTGAAAGCATAGGAAAAGAGGCAGAACGTCCACAATGATGCACTTGGCCAAAAAGGGCGTATGCGTTTTTTCCTGAATATATTCAGGAAAAAACGCATACGCCCTTTTTGGCCAACCAAGCAAGCTTGCAAAGGAAATCTGCACTACAATGAAGTCTCACTTCCCCCCGGTCAAAAGGGCCATCTGAAAAAAGTGTAAAATCCAGAAAGGCAGGACAGGCCATGGAGAACTGGGAGCCTTGTTATGCTGAAGGGCGGGATGTAAATTGCCAACAAACACTCGGGAGAAGTGTATGGTGTTTCCTGAAACATCTAAAAAACAAAGCAACAGAGCCTAGGGCACTTCCACTTATGGTCCTATAGCTTAGGGAATTTAAAATCAAAAAGACACAGCCACCCCAAAGTTTGGAACGGCTCTGTTTACAAGAACCTCGTTTACAGTACAAGTTCAACATCGCAGAAATTGAAAAATGGATAAAGAAGTTGTGGTATTTACTTACAAAGCAATATCACTCAGCAATGAAATCTGTGTCATCAGGCCCTTAGCAGCACAATGAGTGGATTCAGGTATGATGATTCTAACTGAAATAAGTCACACAGAAAAAGAAACATCATAAGATATCAGTAATACACGGAATGTAAACTTGGCTACACAGGAACTGAATTACAGAACAGAACAGGGTCTCAAATTTAGAAAACCAACTTATGCTTGCTTAAGGGGAAAGGTGAGTTGGGGTGCTGCATAAAACCAGAGATTGAAATGAGCACAGATAAAGTTCCTTAAGCCAAATATGGAATAGACAAGAGCTACTCCTTGCTCAACGAAATGGACTCAACACCGCATATTAAACGCCTAAGAATGTACCTGACTAGTAAGTATCTTAAAACCTATGGATTGCTATGTCTCCGAAACAGAATCAAGCATGTGTACAGGGGCATAAACGCAGCAGAGATAGGATTGGAGAGGTTCGGTGAGCAAATGAAGACCCTTTGAAGTCATATTGCATGGTACCCATTCCACGGGTTTCAACTACCCAGGTTTTAGGTATTCTTCCTTCAGCTAAAACATGCATGTGGAACCCAAGTATGATCAACCATGTGAACGGGAGACGTGTTCAAATATGTCTCAGTTTTCCTCCCCTGGTACTCGGGTGCAACATTCCAGACGCTTTACTAACACTCTCCCCACTTGAAAAGTCAGCGCCTTTAACCTCCTGTTTGTCCCAGTTTGCAATTTCTGCGGAAGATGAACAGGAATAGCGAGAGCCAATGAGAGGCTAGCTGGAGGTGTCTGGACGGGCAAATTTAACTCTCATTTCCCACCAGGAAGAGGAAATAACCAAAGGCTCAGCGTGCCGTGCCGGAACCAGATTAGGGCCTGAAGCCATCCTGCGGTGTTGCGGCCAGCTCAAAAGAAAGCGAGTTGAAGAAAGGAGCTCAGGGGCACTGTAATTCACAAACCTGCAGAGTTATAAATGACAGCTATCGTCCAAAAATAGACTGAAGTAAGGCTGCCAAGAGGACTTGAAAGCGGGGCAGAATTGCAGGAAACCGATTTCAGGAGGTAGACTGGAATTGCATTGAAAGCATAGGAAAAGAGGCAGAACGTCCACAATGATGCACTTGGCCAAAAAGGGCGTATGCGTTTTTTCCTGAATATATTCAGGAAAAAACGCATACGCCCTTTTTGGCCAACCAAGCAAGCTTGCAAAGGAAATCTGCACTACAATGAAGTCTCACTTCCCCCCGGTCAAAAGGGCCATCTGAAAAAAGTGTAAAATCCAGAAAGGCAGGACAGGCCATGGAGAACTGGGAGCCTTGTTATGCTGAAGGGCGGGATGTAAATTGCCAACAACCACTCAGGAGAAGTGTATGGTGTTTCCTGAAACATCTAAAAAACAAAGCAACAGAGCCTAGGGCACTTCCACTTATGGTCCTATAGCTTAGGGAATTTAAAATCAAAAAGACACAGCCACCCCAAAGTTTCGAACGGCTCTGTTTACAAGAACCTCGTTTACAGTACAAGTTCAACATCGCAGAAAGTGAAAAATGGATAAAAAAGTTGTGGTATTTACTTACAAAGCAATATCACTCAGCAATGAAATCTGTGTCATCAGGACCTTAGCAGCACAATGAGTGGATTCAGGTATGATGATTCTAACTGAAATAAGTCACACAGAAAAAGAAACATCATAAGATATCAGTAATACACGGAATGGAAACTTGGCTACACAGGAACTGAATTACAGAACAGAACAGGGTCTCAAATTTAGAAAACCAACTTATGCTTGTTTAAGGGTAAAGGTGAGTTGGGGTGCTGCATAAAAGCAGAGATTGAAATGAGCACAGATAAAGTTCCTTAAGCCAAATATGGAATAGACAAGAGCTACTCCTTGCTCAACGAAATGGACTCAACACCGCATATTAAACGCCTAAGAATGTACCTGACTAGTAAGTATCTTAAAACCTATGGATTGCTATGTCTCCGAAAGAGAATCAAGCATGTGTACAGGGGCATAAACGCAGCAGTGATAGGATTGGAGAGGTTCGGTGAGCAAATGAAGACCCTTTGAAGTCATATTGCATGGTACCCATTCCACGGGTTTCAACTACCCAGGTTTAAGGTATTCTTCCTTCAGCTAAAACATGCATGTGGAACCCAAGTATGATCAACCATGTGAACGGGAGACGTGTTCAAATATGTCTCAGTTTTCCTCCCCTGGTACTCGGGTGCAACATTCCAGACGCTTTACTAACACTCTCCCCACTTGGAAAGTCAGCGCCTTTAACCTCCTGTTTGTCCCAGTTTGCAATTTCTGCGGAAGATGAACAGGAATAGCGAGAACCAATGAGAGGCTAGCTGGAGGTGTCTGGACGGGCAAATTTAACTCTCATTTCCCACCAGGAAGAGGAAATAACCAAAGGCTCAACGTGCCGTGCCGGAACCAGATTAGGGCCTGAAGCCATCCTGCGGTGTTGCGGCCAGCTCAAAAGAAAGCGAGTTGAAGAAAGGAGCTCAGGGGCACTGTAATTCACAAACCTGCAGAGTTATAAATGACAGCTATCGTCCAAAAATAGACTGAAGTAAGGCTGCCAAGAGGACTTGAAAGCGGGGCAGAATTGCAGGAAACCGATTTCAGGAGGTAGACTGGAATTGCATTGAAAGCATAGGAAAAGAGGCAGAACGTCCACAATGATGCACTTGGCCAAAAAGGGCGTATGCGTTTTTTCCTGAATATATTCAGGAAAAAACGCATACGCCCTTTTTGGCCAACCAAGCAAGCTTGCAAAGGAAATCTGCACTACAATGAAGTCTCACTTCCCCCCGGTCAAAAGGGCCATCTGAAAAAAGTGTAAAATCCAGAAAGGCAGGACAGGCCATGGAGAACTGGGAGCCTTGTTATGCTGAAGGGCGGGATGTAAATTGCCAACAACCACTCGGGAGAAGTGTATGGTGTTTCCTGAAACATCTAAAAAACAAAGCAACAGAGCCTAGGGCACTTCCACTTATGGTCCTATAGCTTAGGGAATTTAAAATCAAAAAGACACAGCCACCCCAAAGTTTCGAACGGCTCTGTTTACAAGAACCTCGTTTACAGTACAAGTTCAACATCGCAGAAAGTGAAAAATGGATAAAAAAGTTGTGGTATTTACTTACAAAGCAATATCACTCAGCAATGAAATCTGTGTCATCAGGACCTTAGCAGCACAATGAGTGGATTCAGGTATGATGATTCTAACTGAAATAAGTCACACAGAAAAAGAAACATCATAAGATATCAGTAATACACGGAATGGAAACTTGGCTACACAGGAACTGAATTACAGAACAGAACAGGGTCTCAAATTTAGAAAACCAACTTATGCTTGTTTAAGGGTAAAGGTGAGTTGGGGTGCTGCATAAAAGCAGAGATTGAAATGAGCACAGATAAAGTTCCTTAAGCCAAATATGGAATAGACAAGAGCTACTCCTTGCTCAACGAAATGGACTCAACACCGCATATTAAACGCCTAAGAATGTACCTGACTAGTAAGTATCTTAAAACCTATGGATTGCTATGTCTCCGAAAGAGAATCAAGCATGTGTACAGGGGCATAAACGCAGCAGTGATAGGATTGGAGAGGTTCGGTGAGCAAATGAAGACCCTTTGAAGTCATATTGCATGGTACCCATTCCACGGGTTTCAACTACCCAGGTTTAAGGTATTCTTCCTTCAGCTAAAACATGCATGTGGAACCCAAGTATGATCAACCATGTGAACGGGAGACGTGTTCAAATATGTCTCAGTTTTCCTCCCCTGGTACTCGGGTGCAACATTCCAGACGCTTTACTAACACTCTCCCCACTTGGAAAGTCAGCGCCTTTAACCTCCTGTTTGGCCCAGTTTGCAATTTCTGCGGAAGATGAACAGGAATAGCGAGAACCAATGAGAGACTAGCTGGAGGTGTCTGGACGGGCAAATTTAACTCTCATTTCCCACCAGGAAGAGGAAATAACCAAAGGCTCAGCATGCCGTGCCAGAACCATATTAGGGCCTGAAGACATCCTGCGGTGTTGCGGCCAGGTCACAAGAAAGCGAGTTGAAGAAAGGAGCTCAGGGGCACTGTAATTCACAAACCTGCAGAGTTATAAATGACAGCTATCGTCCAAAAATAGACTGAAGTAAGGCTGCCAAGAGGACTTGAAAGCGGGGCAGAATTGCAGGAAACCGATTTCAGGAGGTAGACTGGAATTGCATTGCAAGCATAGGAAAAGAGGCAGAACGTCCACAATGATGCACTTGGCCAAAAAGGGCGTATGCGTTTTTTCCTGAATATATTCAGGAAAAAACGCATACGCCCTTTTTGGCCAACCAAGCAAGCTTGCAAAGGAAATCTGCACTACAATGAAGTCTCACTTCCCCCCGGTCAAAAGGGCCATCTGAAAAAAGTGTAAAATCCAGAAAGGCAGGACAGGCCATGGAGAACTGGGAGCCTTGTTATGCTGATGGGCGGGATGTAAATTGCCAACAACCACTCGGGAGAAGTGTATGGTGTTTCCTGAAACATCTAAAAAACAAAGCAACAGAACCTAGGGCACTTCCACTTATGGTCCTATAGCTTAGGGAATTTAAAATCAAAAAGACACAGCCACCCCAAAGTTTGGAACGGCTCTGTTTACAAGAACCTCGTTTACAGTACAAGTTAAACATCGCAGAAAGTGAAAAATGGATAAAGAACTTGTGGTACTTATGTACAATGCAGTATCACTCAGCAATGAAATCTGTGTCATCAGGCCCTTAGCAGCACAATGAGTGGATTCAGGTACGATGATTCTAACTGAAATAAGTCACACAGAAAAAGAAACATCATAAGATATCAGTAATACACGGAATGGAAACTTGGCTACACAGGAACTGAATTACAGAACAGAACAGGGTCTCAAATTTAGAAAACCAACTTATGCTTGCTTAAGGGGAAAGGTGAGTTGGGGTGCTGCATAAAACCAGAGATTGAAATGAGCACAGATAAAGTTCCTTAAGCCAAATATGGAATAGACAAGAGCTACTCCTTGCTCAACGAAATGGACTCAACACCGCATATTAAACGCCTAAGAATGTACCTGACTAGTAAGTATCTTAAAACCTATGGATTGCTATGTCTCCGAAAGAGAATCAAGCATGTGTACAGGGGCATAAACGCAGCAGTGATAGGATTGGAGAGGTTCAGTGAGCAAATGAAGACCCTTTGAAGTCATATTGCATGGTACCCATTCCACGGGTTTCAACTACCCAGGTTTTAGGTATTCTTCCTTCAGCTAAAACATGCATGTGGAACCCAAGTATGATCAACCATGTGAACGGGAGACGTGTTCAAATATGTCTCAGTTTTCCTCCCCTGGTACTCGGGTGCAACATTCCAGACGCTTTACTAACACTCTCCCCACTTGGAAAGTCAGCGCCTTTAACCTCCTGTTTGTCCCAGTTTGCAATTTCTGCGGAAGATGAACAGGAATAGCGAGAACCAATGAGAGGCTAGCTGGAGGTGTCTGGACGGGCAAATTTAACTCTCATTTCCCACCAGGAAGAGGAAATAACCAAAGGCTCAGCGTGCCGTGCCGGAACCAGATTAGGGCCTGAAGCCATCCTGCGGTGTTGCGGCCAGCTCAAAAGAAAGCGAGTTGAAGAAAGGAGCTCAGGGGCACTGTAATTCACAAACCTGCAGAGTTATAAATGACAGCTATCGTCCAAAAATAGACTGAAGTAAGGCTGCCAAGAGGACTTGAAAGCGGGGCAGAATTGCAGGAAACCGATTTCAGGAGGTAGACTGGAATTGCATTGAAAGCATAGGAAAAGAGGCAGAACGTCCACAATGATGCACTTGGCCAAAAAGGGCGTATGCGTTTTTTCCTGAATATATTCAGGAAAAAACGCATACGCCCTTTTTGGCCAACCAAGCAAGCTTGCAAAGGAAATCTGCACTACAATGAAGTCTCACTTCCCCCCGGTCAAAAGGGCCATCTGAAAAAAGTGTAAAATCCAGAAAGGCAGGACAGGCCATGGAGAACTGGGAGCCTTCTTATGCTGAAGGGCGGGATGTAAATTGCCAACAACCACTCGGGAGAAGTGTATGGTGTTTCCTGAAACATCTAAAAAACAAAGCAACAGAGCCTAGGGCACTTCCACTTATGGTCCTATAGCTTAGGGAATTTAAAATCAAAAAGACACAGCCACCCCAAAGTTTGGAACGGCTCTGTTTACAAGAACCTCGTTTACAGTACAAGTTCAACATCGCAGAAAGTGAAAAATGGATAAAGAAGTTGTGGTATTTACTTACAAAGCAATATCACTCAGCAATGAAATCTGTGTCATCAGGCCCTTAGCAGCACAATGAGTGGATTCAGGTATGATGATTCTAACTGAAATAAGTCACACAGAAAAAGAAACATCATAAGATATCAGTAATACACGGAATGTAAACTTGGCTACACAGGAACTGAATTACAGAACAGAACAGGGTCTCAAATTTAGAAAACCAACTTATGCTTGCTTAAGGGGAAAGGTGAGTTGGGGTGCTGCATAAAACCAGAGATTGAAATGAGCACAGATAAAGTTCCTTAAGCCAAATATGGAATAGACAAGAGCTACTCCTTGCTCAACGAAATGGACTCAACACCGCATATTAAACGCCTAAGAATGTACCTGACTAGTAAGTATCTTAAAACCTATGTATTGCTATGTCTCCGAAACAGAATCAAGCATGTGTACAGGGGTATAAACGAAGCAGTGATAGGATTGGAGAGGTTCGGTGAGCAAATGAAGACCCTTTGAAGTCATATTGCATGGTACCCATTCCACGGGTTTCAACTACCCTGGTTTTAGGTATTCTTCCTTCAGCTAAAACATGCATGTGGAACCCAAGTATGATCAACCATGTGAACGGGAGACGTGTTCAAATATGTCTCAGTTTTCCTCCCCTGGTACTCGGGTGCAACATTCCAGACGCTTTACTAACACTCTCCCCACTTGAAAAGTCAGCGCCTTTAACCTCCTGTTTGTCCCAGTTTGCAATTTCTGCGGAAGATGAACAGGAATAGCGAGAACCAATGAGAGGCTAGCTGGAGGTGTCTGGACGGGCAAATTTAACTCTCATTTCCCACCAGGAAGAGGAAATAACCAAAGGCTCAGCGTGCCGTGCCGGAACCAGATTAGGGCCTGAAGCCATCCTGCGGTGTTGCGGCCAGCTCAAAAGAAAGCGAGTTGAAGAAAGGAGCTCAGGGGCACTGTAATTCACAAACCTGCAGAGTTATAAATGACAGCTATCGTCCAAAAATAGACTGAAGTAAGGCTGCCAAGAGGACTTGAAAGCGGGGCAGAATTGCAGGAAACCGATTTCAGGAGGTAGACTGGAATTGCATTGAAAGCATAGGAAAAGAGGCAGAACGTCCACAATGATGCACTTGGCCAAAAAGGGCGTATGCGTTTTTTCCTGAATATATTCAGGAAAAAACGCATACGCCCTTTTTGGCCAACCAAGCAAGCTTGCAAAGGAAATCTGCACTACAATGAAGTCTCACTTCCCCCCGGTCAAAAGGGCCATCTGAAAAAAGTGTAAAATCCAGAAAGGCAGGACAGGCCATGGAGAACTGGGAGCCTTGTTATGCTGAAGGGCGGGATGTAAATTGCCAACAACCACTCAGGAGAAGTGTATGGTGTTTCCTGAAACATCTAAAAAACAAAGCAACAGAGCCTAGGGCACTTCCACTTATGGTCCTATAGCTTAGGGAATTTAAAATCAAAAAGACACAGCCACCCCAAAGTTTCGAACGGCTCTGTTTACAAGAACCTCGTTTACAGTACAAGTTCAACATCGCAGAAAGTGAAAAATGGATAAAAAAGTTGTGGTATTTACTTACAAAGCAATATCACTCAGCAATGAAATCTGTGTCATCAGGACCTTAGCAGCACAATGAGTGGATTCAGGTATGATGATTCTAACTGAAATAAGTCACACAGAAAAAGAAACATCATAAGATATCAGTAATACACGGAATGGAAACTTGGCTACACAGGAACTGAATTACAGAACAGAACAGGGTCTCAAATTTAGAAAACCAACTTATGCTTGTTTAAGGGTAAAGGTGAGTTGGGGTGCTGCATAAAAGCAGAGATTGAAATGAGCACAGATAAAGTTCCTTAAGCCAAATATGGAATAGACAAGAGCTACTCCTTGCTCAACGAAATGGACTCAACACCGCATATTAAACGCCTAAGAATGTACCTGACTAGTAAGTATCTTAAAACCTATGGATTGCTATGTCTCCGAAAGAGAATCAAGCATGTGTACAGGGGCATAAACGCAGCAGTGATAGGATTGGAGAGGTTCGGTGAGCAAATGAAGACCCTTTGAAGTCATATTGCATGGTACCCATTCCACGGGTTTCAACTACCCAGGTTTAAGGTATTCTTCCTTCAGCTAAAACATGCATGTGGAACCCAAGTATGATCAACCATGTGAACGGGAGACGTGTTCAAATATGTCTCAGTTTTCCTCCCCTGGTACTCGGGTGCAACATTCCAGACGCTTTACTAACACTCTCCCCACTTGGAAAGTCAGCGCCTTTAACCTCCTGTTTGGCCCAGTTTGCAATTTCTGCGGAAGATGAACAGGAATAGCGAGAACCAATGAGAGACTAGCTGGAGGTGTCTGGACGGGCAAATTTAACTCTCATTTCCCACCAGGAAGAGGAAATAACCAAAGGCTCAGCATGCCGTGCCAGAACCATATTAGGGCCTGAAGACATCCTGCGGTGTTGCGGCCAGGTCACAAGAAAGCGAGTTGAAGAAAGGAGCTCAGGGGCACTGTAATTCACAAACCTGCAGAGTTATAAATGACAGCTATCGTCCAAAAATAGACTGAAGTAAGGCTGCCAAGAGGACTTGAAAGCGGGGCAGAATTGCAGGAAACCGATTTCAGGAGGTAGACTGGAATTGCATTGCAAGCATAGGAAAAGAGGCAGAACGTCCACAATGATGCACTTGGCCAAAAAGGGCGTATGCGTTTTTTCCTGAATATATTCAGGAAAAAACGCATACGCCCTTTTTGGCCAACCAAGCAAGCTTGCAAAGGAAATCTGCACTACAATGAAGTCTCACTTCCCCCCGGTCAAAAGGGCCATCTGAAAAAAGTGTAAAATCCAGAAAGGCAGGACAGGCCATGGAGAACTGGGAGCCTTGTTATGCTGATGGGCGGGATGTAAATTGCCAACAACCACTCGGGAGAAGTGTATGGTGTTTCCTGAAACATCTAAAAAACAAAGCAACAGAACCTAGGGCACTTCCACTTATGGTCCTATAGCTTAGGGAATTTAAAATCAAAAAGACACAGCCACCCCAAAGTTTGGAACGGCTCTGTTTACAAGAACCTCGTTTACAGTACAAGTTAAACATCGCAGAAAGTGAAAAATGGATAAAGAACTTGTGGTACTTATGTACAATGCAGTATCACTCAGCAATGAAATCTGTGTCATCAGGCCCTTAGCAGCACAATGAGTGGATTCAGGTACGATGATTCTAACTGAAATAAGTCACACAGAAAAAGAAACATCATAAGATATCAGTAATACACGGAATGGAAACTTGGCTACACAGGAACTGAATTACAGAACAGAACAGGGTCTCAAATTTAGAAAACCAACTTATGCTTGCTTAAGGGGAAAGGTGAGTTGGGGTGCTGCATAAAACCAGAGATTGAAATGAGCACAGATAAAGTTCCTTAAGCCAAATATGGAATAGACAAGAGCTACTCCTTGCTCAACGAAATGGACTCAACACCGCATATTAAACGCCTAAGAATGTACCTGACTAGTAAGTATCTTAAAACCTATGGATTGCTATGTCTCCGAAAGAGAATCAAGCATGTGTACAGGGGCATAAACGCAGCAGTGATAGGATTGGAGAGGTGCAGTGAGCAAATGAAGACCCTTTGAAGTCATATTGCATGGTACCCATTCCACGGGTTTCAACTACCCAGGTTTTAGGTATTCTTCCTTCAGCTAAAACATGCATGTGGAACCCAAGTATGATCAACCATGTGAACGGGAGACGTGTTCAAATATGTCTCAGTTTTCCTCCCCTGGTACTCGGGTGCAACATTCCAGACGCTTTACTAACACTCTCCCCACTTGGAAAGTCAGCGCCTTTAACCTCCTGTTTGTCCCAGTTTGCAATTTCTGCGGAAGATGAACAGGAATAGCGAGAACCAATGAGAGGCTAGCTGGAGGTGTCTGGACGGGCAAATTTAACTCTCATTTCCCACCAGGAAGAGGAAATAACCAAAGGCTCAGCGTGCCGTGCCGGAACCAGATTAGGGCCTGAAGCCATCCTGCGGTGTTGCGGCCAGCTCAAAAGAAAGCGAGTTGAAGAAAGGAGCTCAGGGGCACTGTAATTCACAAACCTGCAGAGTTATAAATGACAGCTATCGTCCAAAAATAGACTGAAGTAAGGCTGCCAAGAGGACTTGAAAGCGGGGCAGAATTGCAGGAAACCGATTTCAGGAGGTAGACTGGAATTGCATTGAAAGCATAGGAAAAGAGGCAGAACGTCCACAATGATGCACTTGGCCAAAAAGGGCGTATGCGTTTTTTCCTGAATATATTCAGGAAAAAACGCATACGCCCTTTTTGGCCAACCAAGCAAGCTTGCAAAGGAAATCTGCACTACAATGAAGTCTCACTTCCCCCCGGTCAAAAGGGCCATCTGAAAAAAGTGTAAAATCCAGAAAGGCAGGACAGGCCATGGAGAACTGGGAGCCTTGTTATGCTGAAGGGCGGGATGTAAATTGCCAACAAACACTCGGGAGAAGTGTATGGTGTTTCCTGAAACATCTAAAAAACAAAGCAACAGAGCCTAGGGCACTTCCACTTATGGTCCTATAGCTTAGGGAATTTAAAATCAAAAAGACACAGCCACCCCAAAGTTTCGAACGGCTCTGTTTACAAGAACCTCGTTTACAGTAGAAGTTCAACATCGCAGAAAGTGAAAAATGGATAAAGAACTTGTGGTACTTACGTACAATGCAGTATCACTCAGCAATGAAATCTATGTCATCAGGCCCGTAGCAGCATAATGAGTGGATTCAGGTACGATGATTCTAACTGAAATAAGTCACACAGAAAAAGAAACATCATAAGATATCAGTAATACACGGAATGTAAACTTGGCTACACAGGAACTGAATTACAGAACAGAACAGGGTCTCAAATTTAGAAAACCAACTTATGCTTGCTTAAGGGTAAAGGTGAGTTGGGGTGCTGCATAAAACCAGAGATTGAAATGAGCACAGATAAAGTTCCTTAAGCCAAATATGGAATAGACAAGAGCTACTCCTTGCTCAACGAAATGGACTCAACACCGCATATTAAACGCCTAAGAATGTACCTGACTAGTAAGTATCTTAAAACCTATGGATTGCTATGTCTCCGAAAGAGAATCAAGCATGTGTACAGGGGCATAAACGCAGCAGTGATAGGATTGGAGAGGTTCGGTGAGCAAATGAAGACCCTTTGAAGTCATATTGCATGGTACCCATTCCACGGGTTTCAACTACCCAGGTTTAAGGTATTCTTCCTTCAGCTAAAACATGCATGTGGAACCTAGAGTATGATCAACCATGTGATCGGGAGACGTGTTCAAATATGTCTCAGTTTTTGTACCCTGGTACTCGGGTGCAACATTCCAGACGCTTTACTAACACTCTCCCCACTTGGAGAGTCAGTCCCTTTAACCTCCTGTTTGGCCCAGTTTGCAATTTCTGTGGAAGATGAACAGGAATAGCGAGAACCAATGAGAGACTAGCTGGAGGTGTCTGGATGGGCAAATTTAACTCTCATTTCCCACCAGGAAGAGGAATTAACCAAAGGCTCAGCGTGCCGTGCCAGAACCAGATTAGGGCCTGAAGACATCCTGCGGTGTTGCGGCCAGGTCACAAGAAAGCGAGTTGAAGAAAGGAGCTCAGGGGCACTGTAATTCACAAACCTGCAGAGTTATAAATGACAGCTATCGTCCAAAAATAGACTGAAGTAAGGCTGCCAAGAGGACTTGAAAGCGGGGCAGAATTGCAGGAAACCGATTTCAGGAGGTAGACTGGAATTGCATTGCAAGCATAGGAAAAGAGGCAGAACGTCCACAATGATGCACTTGGCCAAAAAGGGCGTATGCGTTTTTTCCTGAAAATATTCAGGAAAAAACGCATACGCCCTTTTTGGCCAACCAAGCAAGCTTGCAAAGGAAATCTGCACTACAATGAAGTCTCACTTCCCCCCGGTCAAAAGGGCCATCTGAAAAAAGTGTAAAATCCAGAAAGGCAGGACAGGCCATGGAGAACTGGGAGCCTTGTTATGCTGATGGGCGGGATGTAAATTGCCAACAACCACTCGGGAGAAGTGTATGGTGTTTCCTGAAACATCTAAAAAACAAAGCAACAGAGCCTAGGGCACTTCCACTTATGGTCCTATAGCTTAGGGAATTTAAAATCAAAAAGACACAGCCACCCCAAAGTTTGGAAGGGCTCTGTTTACAAGAACCTCGTTTACAGTACAAGTTCAACATCGCAGAAATTGAAAAATGGATAAAGAAGTTGTGGTATTTACTTACAAAGCAATATCACTCAGCAATGAAATCTGTGTCATCAGGCCCTTAGCAGCACAATGAGTGGATTCAGGTATGATGATTCTAACTGAAATAAGTCACACAGAAAAAGAAACATCATAAGATATCAGTAATACACGGAATGTAAACTTGGCTACACAGGAACTGAATTACAGAACAGAACAGGGTCTCAAATTTAGAAAACCAACTTATGCTTGCTTAAGGGGAAAGGTGAGTTGGGGTGCTGCATAAAACCAGAGATTGAAATGAGCACAGATAAAGTTCCTTAAGCCAAATATGGAATAGACAAGAGCTACTCCTTGCTCAACGAAATGGACTCAACACCGCATATTAAACGCCTAAGAATGTACCTGACTAGTAAGTATCTTAAAACCTATGGATTGCTATGTCTCCGAAACAGAATCAAGCATGTGTACAGGGGCATAAACGCAGCAGTGATAGGATTGGAGAGGTTGGGTGAGCAAATGAAGACCCTTTGAAGTCATATTGCATGGTACCCATTCCACGGGTTTCAACTACCCAGGTTTTAGGTATTCTTCCTTCAGCTAAAACATGCATGTGGAACCCAAGTATGATCAACCATGTGAACGGGAGACGTGTTCAAATATGTCTCAGTTTTCCTCCCCTGGTACTCGGGTGCAACATTCCAGACGCTTTACTAACACTCTCCCCACTTGGAAAGTCAGCGCCTTTAACCTCCTGTTTGTCCCAGTTTGCAATTTCTGCGGAAGATGAACAGGAATAGCGAGAACCAATGAGAGGCTAGCTGGAGGTGTCTGGACGGGCAAATTTAACTCTCATTTCCCACCAGGAAGAGGAAATAACCAAAGGCTCAACGTGCCGTGCCGGAACCAGATTAGGGCCTGAAGCCATCCTGCGGTGTTGCGGCCAGCTCAAAAGAAAGCGAGTTGAAGAAAGGAGCTCAGGGGCACTGTAATTCACAAACCTGCAGAGTTATAAATGACAGCTATCGTCCAAAAATAGACTGAAGTAAGGCTGCCAAGAGGACTTGAAAGCGGGGCAGAATTGCAGGAAACCGATTTCAGGAGGTAGACTGGAATTGCATTGAAAGCATAGGAAAAGAGGCAGAACGTCCACAATGATGCACTTGGCCAAAAAGGGCGTATGCGTTTTTTCCTGAATATATTCAGGAAAAAACGCATACGCCCTTTTTGGCCAACCAAGCAAGCTTGCAAAGGAAATCTGCACTACAATGAAGTCTCACTTCCCCCCGGTCAAAAGGGCCATCTGAAAAAAGTGTAAAATCCAGAAAGGCAGGACAGGCCATGGAGAACTGGGAGCCTTGTTATGCTGAAGGGCGGGATGTAAATTGCCAACAACCACTCGGGAGAAGTGTATGGTGTTTCCTGAAACATCTAAAAAACAAAGCAACAGAGCCTAGGGCACTTCCACTTATGGTCCTATAGCTTAGGGAATTTAAAATCAAAAAGACACAGCCACCCCAAAGTTTCGAACGGCTCTGTTTACAAGAACCTCGTTTACAGTACAAGTTCAACATCGCAGAAAGTGAAAAATGGATAAAAAAGTTGTGGTATTTACTTACAAAGCAATATCACTCAGCAATGAAATCTGTGTCATCAGGACCTTAGCAGCACAATGAGTGGATTCAGGTATGATGATTCTAACTGAAATAAGTCACACAGAAAAAGAAACATCATAAGATATCAGTAATACACGGAATGGAAACTTGGCTACACAGGAACTGAATTACAGAACAGAACAGGGTCTCAAATTTAGAAAACCAACTTATGCTTGTTTAAGGGTAAAGGTGAGTTGGGGTGCTGCATAAAAGCAGAGATTGAAATGAGCACAGATAAAGTTCCTTAAGCCAAATATGGAATAGACAAGAGCTACTCCTTGCTCAACGAAATGGACTCAACACCGCATATTAAACGCCTAAGAATGTACCTGACTAGTAAGTATCTTAAAACCTATGGATTGCTATGTCTCCGAAAGAGAATCAAGCATGTGTACAGGGGCATAAACACAGCAGTGATAGGATTGGAGAGGTTCGGTGAGCAAATGAAGACCCTTTGAAGTCATATTGCATGGTACCCATTCCACGGGTTTCAACTACCCAGGTTTAAGGTATTCTTCCTTCAGCTAAAACATGCATGTGGAACCCAAGTATGATCAACCATGTGAACGGGAGACGTGTTCAAATATGTCTCAGTTTTCCTCCCCTGGTACTCGGGTGCAACATTCCAGACGCTTTACTAACACTCTCCCCACTTGGAAAGTCAGCGCCTTTAACCTCCTGTTTGGCCCAGTTTGCAATTTCTGCGGAAGATGAACAGGAATAGCGAGAACCAATGAGAGACTAGCTGGAGGTGTCTGGACGGGCAAATTTAACTCTCATTTCCCACCAGGAAGAGGAAATAACCAAAGGCTCAGCATGCCGTGCCAGAACCATATTAGGGCCTGAAGACATCCTGCGGTGTTGCGGCCACGTCACAAGAAAGCGAGTTGAAGAAAGGAGCTCAGGGGCACTGTAATTCACAAACCTGCAGAGTTATAAATGACAGCTATCGTCCAAAAATAGACTGAAGTAAGGCTGCCAAGAGGACTTGAAAGCGGGGCAGAATTGCAGGAAACCGATTTCAGGAGGTAGACTGGAATTGCATTGCAAGCATAGGAAAAGAGGCAGAACGTCCACAATGATGCACTTGGCCAAAAAGGGCGTATGCGTTTTTTCCTGAATATATTCAGGAAAAAACGCATACGCCCTTTTTGGCCAACCAAGCAAGCTTGCAAAGGAAATCTGCACTACAATGAAGTCTCACTTCCCCCCGGTCAAAAGGGCCATCTGAAAAAAGTGTAAAATCCAGAAAGGCAGGACAGGCCATGGAGAACTGGGAGCCTTGTTATGCTGATGGGCGGGATGTAAATTGCCAACAACCACTCGGGAGAAGTGTATGGTGTTTCCTGAAACATCTAAAAAACAAAGCAACAGAACCTAGGGCACTTCCACTTATGGTCCTATAGCTTAGGGAATTTAAAATCAAAAAGACACAGCCACCCCAAAGTTTGGAACGGCTCTGTTTACAAGAACCTCGTTTACAGTACAAGTTAAACATCGCAGAAAGTGAAAAATGGATAAAGAACTTGTGGTACTTATGTACAATGCAGTATCACTCAGCAATGAAATCTGTGTCATCAGGCCCTTAGCAGCACAATGAGTGGATTCAGGTACGATGATTCTAACTGAAATAAGTCACACAGAAAAAGAAACATCATAAGATATCAGTAATACACGGAATGGAAACTTGGCTACACAGGAACTGAATTACAGAACAGAACAGGGTCTCAAATTTAGAAAACCAACTTATGCTTGCTTAAGGGGAAAGGTGAGTTGGGGTGCTGCATAAAACCAGAGATTGAAATGAGCACAGATAAAGTTCCTTAAGCCAAATATGGAATAGACAAGAGCTACTCCTTGCTCAACGAAATGGACTCAACACCGCATATTAAACGCCTAAGAATGTACCTGACTAGTAAGTATCTTAAAACCTATGGATTGCTATGTCTCCGAAAGAGAATCAAGCATGTGTACAGGGGCATAAACGCAGCAGTGATAGGATTGGAGAGGTTCAGTGAGCAAATGAAGACCCTTTGAAGTCATATTGCATGGTACCCATTCCACGGGTTTCAACTACCCAGGTTTTAGGTATTCTTCCTTCAGCTAAAACATGCATGTGGAACCCAAGTATGATCAACCATGTGAACGGGAGACGTGTTCAAATATGTCTCAGTTTTCCTCCCCTGGTACTCGGGTGCAACATTCCAGACGCTTTACTAACACTCTCCCCACTTGGAAAGTCAGCGCCTTTAACCTCCTGTTTGTCCCAGTTTGCAATTTCTGCGGAAGATGAACAGGAATAGCGAGAACCAATGAGAGGCTAGCTGGAGGTGTCTGGACGGGCAAATTTAACTCTCATTTCCCACCAGGAAGAGGAAATAACCAAAGGCTCAGCGTGCCGTGCCGGAACCAGATTAGGGCCTGAAGCCATCCTGCGGTGTTGCGGCCAGCTCAAAAGAAAGCGAGTTGAAGAAAGGAGCTCAGGGGCACTGTAATTCACAAACCTGCAGAGTTATAAATGACAGCTATCGTCCAAAAATAGACTGAAGTAAGGCTGCCAAGAGGACTTGAAAGCGGGGCAGAATTGCAGGAAACCGATTTCAGGAGGTAGACTGGAATTGCATTGAAAGCATAGGAAAAGAGGCAGAACGTCCACAATGATGCACTTGGCCAAAAAGGGCGTATGCGTTTTTTCCTGAATATATTCAGGAAAAAACGCATACGCCCTTTTTGGCCAACCAAGCAAGCTTGCAAAGGAAATCTGCACTACAATGAAGTCTCACTTCCCCCCGGTCAAAAGGGCCATCTGAAAAAAGTGTAAAATCCAGAAAGGCAGGACAGGCCATGGAGAACTGGGAGCCTTGTTATGCTGAAGGGCGGGATGTAAATTGCCAACAAACACTCGGGAGAAGTGTATGGTGTTTCCTGAAACATCTAATAAACAAAGCAACAGAGCCTAGGGCACTTCCACTTATGGTCCTATAGCTTAGGGAATTTAAAATCAAAAAGACACAGCCACCCCAAAGTTTCGAACGGCTCTGTTTACAAGAACCTCGTTTACAGTAGAAGTTCAACATCGCAGAAAGTGAAAAATGGATAAAGAACTTGTGGTACTTACGTACAATGCAGTATCACTCAGCAATGAAATCTATGTCATCAGGCCCGTAGCAGCATAATGAGTGGATTCAGGTACGATGATTCTAACTGAAATAAGTCACACAGAAAAAGAAACATCATAAGATATCAGTAATACACGGAATGTAAACTTGGCTACACAGGAACTGAATTACAGAACAGAACAGGGTCTCAAATTTAGAAAACCAACTTATGCTTGCTTAAGGGTAAAGGTGAGTTGGGGTGCTGCATAAAACCAGAGATTGAAATGAGCACAGATAAAGTTCCTTAAGCCAAATATGGAATAGACAAGAGCTACTCCTTGCTCAACGAAATGGACTCAACACCGCATATTAAACGCCTAAGAATGTACCTGACTAGTAAGTATCTTAAAACCTATGGATTGCTATGTCTCCGAAAGAGAATCAAGCATGTGTACAGGGGCATAAACGCAGCAGTGATAGGATTGGAGAGGTTCGGTGAGCAAATGAAGACCCTTTGAAGTCATATTGCATGGTACCCATTCCACGGGTTTCAACTACCCAGGTTTAAGGTATTCTTCCTTCAGCTAAAACATGCATGTGGAACCTAGAGTATGATCAACCATGTGATCGGGAGACGTGTTCAAATATGTCTCAGTTTTTGTACCCTGGTACTCGGGTGCAACATTCCAGACGCTTTACTAACACTCTCCCCACTTGGAGAGTCAGTCCCTTTAACCTCCTGTTTGGCCCAGTTTGCAATTTCTGTGGAAGATGAACAGGAATAGCGAGAACCAATGAGAGACTAGCTGGAGGTGTCTGGATGGGCAAATTTAACTCTCATTTCCCACCAGGAAGAGGAATTAACCAAAGGCTCAGCGTGCCGTGCCAGAACCAGATTAGGGCCTGAAGACATCCTGCGGTGTTGTGGCCAGGTCACAAGAAAGCGAGTTGAAGAAAGGAGCTCAGGGGCACTGTAATTCACAAACCTGCAGAGTTATAAATGACAGCTATCGTCCAAAAATAGACTGAAGTAAGGCTGCCAAGAGGACTTGAAAGCGGGGCAGAATTGCAGGAAACCGATTTCAGGAGGTAGACTGGAATTGCATTGCAAGCATAGGAAAAGAGGCAGAACGTCCACAATGATGCACTTGGCCAAAAAGGGCGTATGCGTTTTTTCCTGAAAATATTCAGGAAAAAACGCATACGCCCTTTTTGGCCAACCAAGCAAGCTTGCAAAGGAAATCTGCACTACAATGAAGTCTCACTTCCCCCCGGTCAAAAGGGCCATCTGAAAAAAGTGTAAAATCCAGAAAGGCAGGACAGGCCATGGAGAACTGGGAGCCTTGTTATGCTGATGGGCGGGATGTAAATTGCCAACAACCACTCGGGAGAAGTGTATGGTGTTTCCTGAAACATCTAAAAAACAAAGCAACAGAGCCTAGGGCACTTCCACTTATGGTCCTATAGCTTAGGGAATTTAAAATCAAAAAGACACAGCCACCCCAAAGTTTGGAAGGGCTCTGTTTACAAGAACCTCGTTTACAGTACAAGTTCAACATCGCAGAAATTGAAAAATGGATAAAGAAGTTGTGGTATTTACTTACAAAGCAATATCACTCAGCAATGAAATCTGTGTCATCAGGCCCTTAGCAGCACAATGAGTGGATTCAGGTATGATGATTCTAACTGAAATAAGTCACACAGAAAAAGAAACATCATAAGATATCAGTAATACACGGAATGTAAACTTGGCTACACAGGAACTGAATTACAGAACAGAACAGGGTCTCAAATTTAGAAAACCAACTTATGCTTGCTTAAGGGGAAAGGTGAGTTGGGGTGCTGCATAAAACCAGAGATTGAAATGAGCACAGATAAAGTTCCTTAAGCCAAATATGGAATAGACAAGAGCTACTCCTTGCTCAACGAAATGGACTCAACACCGCATATTAAACGCCTAAGAATGTACCTGACTAGTAAGTATCTTAAAACCTATGGATTGCTATGTCTCCGAAACAGAATCAAGCATGTGTACAGGGGCATAAACGCAGCAGTGATAGGATTGGAGAGGTTCGGTGAGCAAATGAAGACCCTTTGAAGTCATATTGCATGGTACCCATTCCACGGGTTTCAACTACCCAGGTTTTAGGTATTCTTCCTTCAGCTAAAACATGCATGTGGAACCCAAGTATGATCAACCATGTGAACGGGAGACGTGTTCAAATATGTCTCAGTTTTCCTCCCCTGGTACTCGGGTGCAACATTCCAGACGCTTTACTAACACTCTCCCCACTTGGAAAGTCAGCGCCTTTAACCTCCTGTTTGTCCCAGTTTGCAATTTCTGCGGAAGATGAACAGGAATAGCGAGAACCAATGAGAGGCTAGCTGGAGGTGTCTGGACGGGCAAATTTAACTCTCATTTCCCACCAGGAAGAGGAAATAACCAAAGGCTCAGCGTGCCGTGCCGGAACCAGATTAGGGCCTGAAGCCATCCTGCGGTGTTGCGGCCAGCTCAAAAGAAAGCGAGTTGAAGAAAGGAGCTCAGGGGCACTGTAATTCACAAACCTGCAGAGTTATAAATGACAGCTATCGTCCAAAAATAGACTGAAGTAAGGCTGCCAAGAGGACTTGAAAGCGGGGCAGAATTGCAGGAAACCGATTTCAGGAGGTAGACTGGAATTGCATTGAAAGCATAGGAAAAGAGGCAGAACGTCCACAATGATGCACTTGGCCAAAAAGGGCGTATGCGTTTTTTCCTGAATATATTCAGGAAAAAACGCATACGCCCTTTTTGGCCAACCAAGCAAGCTTGCAAAGGAAATCTGCACTACAATGAAGTCTCACTTCCCCCCGGTCAAAAGGGCCATCTGAAAAAAGTGTAAAATCCAGAAAGGCAGGACAGGCCATGGAGAACTGGGAGCCTTGTTATGCTGAAGGGCGGGATGTAAATTGCCAACAACCACTCGGGAGAAGTGTATGGTGTTTCCTGAAACATCTAAAAAACAAAGCAACAGAGCCTAGGGCACTTCCACTTATGGTCCTATAGCTTAGGGAATTTAAAATCAAAAAGACACAGCCACCCCAAAGTTTCGAACGGCTCTGTTTACAAGAACCTCGTTTACAGTACAAGTTCAACATCGCAGAAAGTGAAAAATGGATAAAAAAGTTGTGGTATTTACTTACAAAGCAATATCACTCAGCAATGAAATCTGTGTCATCAGGACCTTAGCAGCACAATGAGTGGATTCAGGTATGATGATTCTAACTGAAATAAGTCACACAGAAAAAGAAACATCATAAGATATCAGTAATACACGGAATGGAAACTTGGCTACACAGGAACTGAATTACAGAACAGAACAGGGTCTCAAATTTAGAAAACCAACTTATGCTTGCTTAAGGGTAAAGGTGAGTTGGGGTGCTGCATAAAACCAGAGATTGAAATGAGCACAGATAAAGTTCCTTAAGCCAAATATGGAATAGACAAGAGCTACTCCTTGCTCAACGAAATGGATTCAACACCGCATATTAAACGCCTAAGAATGTACCTGACTAGTAAGTATCTTAAAACCAATGGATTGCTATGTCTCCGAAAGAGAATCAAGCATGTGTACAGGGGCATAAACGCAGCAGTGATAGGATTGGAGAGGTTCGGTGAGCAAATGAAGACCCTTTGAAGGCATATTGCATGGTACCCATTCCACGGGTTTCAACTACCCAGGTTTAAGGTATTCTTCCTTCAGCTAAAACATGCATGTGGAACCCAAGTATGATCAACCATGTGAACGGGAGACGTGTTCAAATATGTCTCAGTTTTCCTCCCCTGGTACTCGGGTGCAACATTCCAGACGCTTTACTAACACTCTCCCCACTTGGAAAGTCAGCGCCTTTAACCTCCTGTTTGTCCCAGTTTGCAATTTCTGCGGAAGATGAACAGGAATAGCGAGAACCAATGAGAGACTAGCTGGAGGTGTCTGGACGGGCAAATTTAACTCTCATTTCCCACCAGGAAGAGGAAATAACCAAAGGCTCAGCGTGCCGTGCCGGAACCAGATTAGGGCCTGAAGACATCCTGCGGTGTTTCGGCCAGGTCACAAGAAAGCGAGTTGAAGAAAGGAGCTCAGGGGCACTGTAATTCACAAACCTGCAGAGTTATAAATGACAGCTATCGTCCAAAAATAGACTGAAGTAAGGCTGCCAAGAGGACTTGAAAGCGGGGCAGAATTGCAGGAAACCGATTTCAGGAGGTAGACTGAAATTGCATTGAAAGCATAGGAAAAGAGGCAGAACGTCCACAATGATGCACTTGGCCAAAAAGGGCGTATGCGTTTTTTCCTGAATATATTCAGGAAAAAACGCATACGCCCTTTTTGGCCAACCAAGCAAGCTTGCAAAGGAAATCTGCACTACAATGAAGTCTCACTTCCCCCCGGTCAAAAGGGCCATCTGAAAAAAGTGTAAAATCCAGAAAGGCAGGACAGGCCATTGAGAATTGGGAGCCTTCTTATGCTGATGGGCGGGATGTAAATTGCCAACAGACACTTGGGAGAAGTGTATGGTGTTTCCTGAAACATCTAAAAAACAAAGCAACAGAGCCTAGGGCACTTCCACTTATGGTCCTATAGCTTAGGGAAATTAAAATCAAAAAGACACAGCCACCCCAAAGTTTGGGACGCCTCCGTTTACAGGAACCTCGTTTACCGTACAAGTACAATATCACAGAAAGTGAAAAATGGATAAAGAACTTGAGGTACTTACGTACAATGCAGTATCACTCAGCAATGAAATCTATGTCATCAGGCCCTTAGCAGCATAATGAGTGGATTCAGGTACGATGATTCTAACTGAAATAAGTCACACAGAAAAAGAAATATCATAAGATATCACTAATACACGGAATGTAAACTTGGCTACACAGGAACTGCATTCCAAAACAGAACAGGGTCTCAAATTTAGAAAACCAACTTATGCTTGCTTAAGGGGAAAGGTGAGTTGGCGTGCTGCATAAAACCAGAGATTGAAATGAGAACAGATAAAGTTCCTTAAGCCAAATATGGAATAGACAAGAGCTACTCCTTGCTCAACGAAATGGACTCAACACCCCATATTAAATGCCTAAGAATGTACCTGACTAGTAAGTATCTTAAAACCTATGGATTGCTATGTCTCCAAAAGAGAATCAAGCGTGTGTACAGGGGCATAAACGCAGCAGTGATAGGATTGGAGAGGTTCGGTGAGCAAATGAAGACCCTTTGAAGTCATATTGCATGGTACCCATTACACGGGTCTCAACTCTCCAGGTTTTAGGTATTCTTCCTTCAGCTAAAACATGCATGTGGAACCCAGAGTATGATCAACCATGTGAACGGGAGACGTGTTCAAATGTGTCTCAGTTTTCCTCCCCTGGTACTCGGGTGCAACATTCCAGACACTTTACTAACACTCTCCCGACTTGGAGAGTCAGTGCCTTTAATCTCTTGTTTGGCCCAGTTTGCAATTTCTGCGGAAGATGAACAGGAATAGCGAGAACCAATGAGAGGCTAGCTGGAGGTGTCTGAACGGGCAAATTTAACTCTCATTTCCCACCAGGAAGAGGAATTAACCAAAGGCTCAGCGTGCCGGGCCGGAACCAGATTAGGGCCTGAAGCCATCCTGCGGTGTTGCGGCCAGGTCACAAGAAAGCAAGAGGAAGAAAGGAGCTCAGGGGCACTGTAATTCACAAACCTGCAGAGTTATAAATGACAGCTATCGTCCAAAAATAGACTGAAGTAAGGCTGCCAAGAGGACTTGAAAGCGGGGCAGAATTGCAGGAAACCGATTTCAGGAGGTAGACTGGAATTGCATTGAAAGCATAGGAAAAGAGGCAGAACGTCCACAATGATGCACTTGGCCAAAAAGGGCGTATGCGTTTTTTCCTGAATATATTCAGGAAAAAACGCATACGCCCTTTTTGGCCAACCAAGCAAGCTTGCAAAGGAAATCTGCACTACAATGAAGTCTCACTTCCCCCCGGTCAAAAGGGCCATCTGAAAAAAGTGTAAAATCCAGAAAGGCAGGACAGGCCATTGAGAACTGGGAGCCTTGTTATGCTGATGGGCGGGATGTAAATTGCCAACAGACACTTGGGAGAAGTGTATGGTGTTTCCTGAAACATCTAAAAAACAAAGCAACAGAGCCTAGGGCACTTCCACTTATGGTCCTATAGCTTAGGGAAATTAAAATCAAAAAGACACAGCCACCCCAAAGTTTGGGACGCCTCTGTTTACAAGAACCTCGTTTACAATACAAGTTCAACATCGCAGAAAGTGAAAAATGGATAAAGAAGTTGTGGTATTCACTTACAAAGCAATATCACTCAGCAATGAAATCTATGTCATCAGGCCCTTAGCAGCACAATGAGTGGATTCAGGTATGATGATTCTAACTGAAATAAGTCACACAGAAAAAGAAACATCATAAGATATCAGTAATACACGGAATGGAAACTTGGCTACACAGGAACTGAATTACAGAACAGAACAGGGTCTCAAATTTAGAAAACCAACTTATGCTTGCTTAAGGGGAAAGGTGAGTTGGGGTGCTGCATAAAACCAGAGATTGAAATGAGCACAGATAAAGTTCCTTAAGCCAAATATGGAATAGACAAGAGCTACTCCTTGCTCAACGAAATGGACTCAACACCGCATATTAAACGCCTAAGAATGTACCTGACTAGTAAGTATCTTAAAACCTATGGATTGCTATGTCTCCGAAACAGAATCAAGCATGTGTACAGGGGCATAAACGCAGCAGTGATAGGATTGGAGAGGTTCGGTGAGCAAATGAAGACCCTTTGAAGTCATATTGCATGGTACCCATTCCACGGGTTTCAACTACCCAGGTTTTAGGTATTCTTCCTTCAGCTAAAACATGCATGTGGAACCCAAGTATGATCAACCATGTGAACGGGAGACGTGTTCAAATATGTCTCAGTTTTCCTCCCCTGGTACTCGGGTGCAACATTCCAGACGCTTTACTAACACTCTCCCCACTTGGAGAGTCAGTCCCTTTAACCTCCTGTTTGGCCCAGTTTGCAATTTCTGTGGAAGATGAACAGGAATAGCGAGAACCAATGAGAGACTAGCTGGAGGTGTCTGGATGGGCAAATTTAACTCTCATTTCCCACCAGGAAGAGGAATTAACCAAAGGCTCAGCGTGCCGTGCCAGAACCAGATTAGGGCCTGAAGACATCCTGCGGTGTTGCGGCCACGTCACAAGAAAGCGAGTTGAAGAAAGGAGCTCAGGGGCACTGTAATTCACAAACCTGCAGAGTTATAAATGACAGCTATCGTCCAAAAATATACTGAAGTAAGGCTGCCAAGAGGACTTGAAAGCGGGGCAGAATTGCAGGAAACCGATTTCAGGAGGTAGACTGGAATTGCATTGAAAGCATAGGAAAAGAGGCAGAACGTCCACAATGATGCACTTGGCCAAAAAGGGCGTATGCGTTTTTTCCTGAATATATTCAGGAAAAAACGCATACGCCCTTTTTGGCCAACCAAGCAAGCCTGCAAAGGAAATCTGCACTACAATGAAGTCTCACTTCCCCCCGGTCAAAAGGGCCATCTGAAAAAAGTGTAAAATCCAGAAAGGCAGGACAGGCCATGGAGAACTGGGAGCCTTGTTATGCTGATGGGCGGGATGTAAATTGCCAACAACCACTCTGGAGAAGTGTATGGTGTTTCCTGAAACATCTAAAAAACAAAGCAACAGAGCCTAGGGCACTTCCACTTATGGTCCTATAGCTTAGGGAATTTAAAATCAAAAAGACACAGCCACCCCAAAGTTTCGAACGGCTCTGTTTACAAGAACCTCGTTTACAGTACAAGTTCAACATCGCAGAAAGTGAAAAATGGATAAAGAAGTTGTGATATTTACTTACAAAGCAATATCACTCAGCAATGAAATCTGTGTCATCAGGCCCTTAGCAGCACAATGAGTGGATTCAGGTATGATGATTCTAACTGAAATAAGTCACACAGAAAAAGAAACATCATAAGATATCAGTAATACACGGAATGTAAACTTGGCTACACAGGAACTGAATTACAGAACAGAACAGGGTCTCAAATTTAGAAAACCAACTTATGCTTGCTTAAGGGGAAAGGTGAGTTGGGGTGCTGCATAAAACCAGAGATTGAAATGAGCACAGATAAAGTTCCTTAAGCCAAATATGGAATAGACAAGAGCTACTCCTTGCTCAACGAAATGGACTCAACACCGCATATTAAACGCCTAAGAATGTACCTGACTAGTAAGTATCTTAAAACCTATGGATTGCTATGTCTCCGAAACAGAATCAAGCATGTGTACAGGGGCATAAACGCAGCAGTGATAGGATTGGAGAGGTTCGGTGAGCAAATGAAGACCCTTTGAAGTCATATTGCATGGTACCCATTCCACGGGTTTCAACTACCCAGGTTTTAGGTATTCTTCCTTCAGCTAAAACATGCATGTGGAACCCAAGTATGATCAACCATGTGAACGGGAGACGTGTTCAAATATGTCTCAGTTTTCCTCCCCTGGTACTCGGGTGCAACATTCCAGACGCTTTACTAACACTCTCCCCACTTGGAAAGTCAGCGCCTTTAACCTCCTGTTTGGCCCAGTTTGCAATTTCTGCGGAAGATGAACAGGAATAGCGAGAACCAATGAGAGGCTAGCTGGAGGTGTCTGGACGGGCAAATTTAACTCTCATTTCCCACCAGGAAGAGGAAATAACCAAAGGCTCAGCGTGCCGTGCCGGAACCAGATTAGGGCCTGAAGCCATCCTGCGGTGTTGCGGCCAGCTCAAAAGAAAGCGAGTTGAAGAAAGGAGCTCAGGGGCACTGTAATTCACAAACCTGCAGAGTTATAAATGACAGCTATCGTCCAAAAATAGACTGAAGTAAGGCTGCCAAGAGGACTTGAAAGCAGGGCAGAATTGCAGGAAACCGATTTCAGGAGGTAGACTGGAATTGCATTGAAAGCATAGGAAAAGAGGCAGAACGTCCACAATGATGCACTTGGCCAAAAAGGGCGTATGCGTTTTTTCCTGAATATATTCAGGAAAAAACACATACGCCCTTTTTGGCCAACCAAGCAAGCCTGCAAAGGAAATCTGCACTACAATGAAGTCTCACTTCCCCCCGGTCAAAAGGGCCATCTGAAAAAAGTGTAAAATCCAGAAAGGCAGGACAGGCCATGGAGAACTGGGAGCCTTGTTATGCTGAAGGGCGGGATGTAAATTGCCAACAAACACTCGGGAGAAGTGTATGGTGTTTCCTGAAACATCTAAAAAACAAAGCAACAGAGCCTAGGGCACTTCCACTTATGGTCCTATAGCTTAGGGAATTTAAAATCAAAAAGACACAGCCACCCCAAAGTTTCGAACGGCTCTGTTTACAAGAACCTCGTTTACAGTACAAGTTCAACATCGCAGAAAGTGAAAAATGGATAAAAAAGTTGTGGTATTTACTTACAAAGCAATATCACTCAGCAATGAAATCTGTGTCATCAGGACCTTAGCAGCACAATGAGTGGATTCAGGTATGATGATTCTAACTGAAATAAGTCACACAGAAAAAGAAACATCATAAGATATCAGTAATACACGGAATGGAAACTTGGCTACACAGGAACTGAATTACAGAACAGAACAGGGTCTCAAATTTAGAAAACCAACTTATGCTTGCTTAAGGGGAAAGGTGAGTTGGGGTGCTGCATAAAACCAGAGATTGAAATGAGCACAGATAAAGTTCCTTAAGCCAAATATGGAATAGACAAGAGCTACTCCTTGCTCAACGAAATGGACTCAACACCGCATATTAAACGCCTAAGAATGTACCTGACTAGTAAGTATCTTAAAACCTATGGATTGCTATGTCTCCGAAACAGAATCAAGCATGTGTACAGGGGCATAAACGCAGCAGTGATAGGATTGGAGAGGTTCGGTGAGCAAATGAAGACCCTTTGAAGTCATATTGCATGGTACCCATTCCACGGGTTTCAACTACCCAGGTTTTAGGTATTCTTCCTTCAGCTAAAACATGCATGTGGAACCCAAGTATGATCAACCATGTGAACGGGAGACGTGTTCAAATATGTCTCAGTTTTCCTCCCCTGGTACTCGGGTGCAACATTCCAGACGCTTTACTAACACTCTCCCCACTTGGAAAGTCAGCGCCTTTAACCTCCTGTTTGGCCCAGTTTGCAATTTCTGCGGAAGATGAACAGGAATAGCGAGAACCAATGAGAGGCTAGCTGGAGGTGTCTGGACGGGCAAATTTAACTCTCATTTCCCACCAGGAAGAGGAAATAACCAAAGGCTCAGCGTGCCGTGCCGGAACCAGATTAGGGCCTGAAGACATCCTGCGGTGTTGCGGCCAGCTCAAAAGAAAGCGAGTTGAAGAAAGGAGCTCAGGGGCACTGTAATTCACAAACCTGCAGAGTTATAAATGACAGCTATCGTCCAAAAATAGACTGAAGTAAGGCTGCCAAGAGGACTTGAAAGCAGGGCAGAATTGCAGGAAACCGATTTCAGGAGGTAGACTGGAATTGCATTGAAAGCATAGGAAAAGAGGCAGAACGTCCACAATGATGCACTTGGCCAAAAAGGGCGTATGCGTTTTTTCCTGAATATATTCAGGAAAAAACGCATACGCCCTTTTTGGCCAACCAAGCAAGCCTGCAAAGGAAATCTGCACTACAATGAAGTCTCACTTCCCCCCGGTCAAAAGGGCCATCTGAAAAAAGTGTAAAATCCAGAAAGGCAGGACAGGCCATGGAGAACTGGGAGCCTTGTTATGCTGAAGGGCGGGATGTAAATTGCCAACAAACACTCGGGAGAAGTGTATGGTGTTTCCTGAAACATCTAAAAAACAAAGCAACAGAGCCTAGGGCACTTCCACTTATGGTCCTATAGCTTAGGGAATTTAAAATCAAAAAGACACAGCCACCCCAAAGTTTCGAAAGGCTCTGTTTACAAGAACCTCGTTTACAGTACAAGTTCAACATCGCAGAAAGTGAAAAATGGATAAAAAAGTTGTGGTATTTACTTACAAAGCAATATCACTCAGCAATGAAATCTGTGTCATCAGGACCTTAGCAGCACAATGAGTGGATTCAGGTATGATGATTCTAACTGAAATAAGTCACACAGAAAAAGAAACATCATAAGATATCAGTAATACACGGAATGGAAACTTGGCTACACAGGAACTGAATTACAGAACAGAACAGGGTCTCAAATTTAGAAAACCAACTTATGCTTGCTTAAGGGGAAAGGTGAGTTGGGGTGCTGCATAAAACCAGAGATTGAAATGAGCACAGATAAAGTTCCTTAAGCCAAATATGGAATAGACAAGAGCTACTCCTTGCTCAACGAAATGGACTCAACACCGCATATTAAACGCCTAAGAATGTACCTGACTAGTAAGTATCTTAAAACCTATGGATTGCTATGTCTCCGAAACAGAATCAAGCATGTGTACAGGGGCATAAACGCAGCAGTGATAGGATTGGAGAGGTTCGGTGAGCAAATGAAGACCCTTTGAAGTCATATTGCATGGTACCCATTCCACGGGTTTCAACTACCCAGGTTTTAGGTATTCTTCCTTCAGCTAAAACATGCATGTGGAACCCAAGTATGATCAACCATGTGAACGGGAGACGTGTTCAAATATGTCTCAGTTTTCCTCCCCTGGTACTCGGGTGCAACATTCCAGACGCTTTACTAACACTCTCCCCACTTGGAAAGTCAGCGCCTTTAACCTCCTGTTTGGCCCAGTTTGCAATTTCTGCGGAAGATGAACAGGAATAGCGAGAACCAATGAGAGGCTAGCTGGAGGTGTCTGGACGGGCAAATTTAACTCTCATTTCCCACCAGGAAGAGGAAATAACCAAAGGCTCAGCGTGCCGTGCCGGAACCAGATTAGGGCCTGAAGACATCCTGCGGTGTTGCGGCCAGCTCAAAAGAAAGCGAGTTGAAGAAAGGAGCTCAGGGGCACTGTAATTCACAAACCTGCAGAGTTATAAATGACAGCTATCGTCCAAAAATAGACTGAAGTAAGGCTGCCAAGAGGACTTGAAAGCAGGGCAGAATTGCAGGAAACCGATTTCAGGAGGTAGACTGGAATTGCATTGAAAGCATAGGAAAAGAGGCAGAACGTCCACAATGATGCACTTGGCCAAAAAGGGCGTATGCGTTTTTTCCTGAATATATTCAGGAAAAAACGCATACGCCCTTTTTGGCCAACCAAGCAAGCCTGCAAAGGAAATCTGCACTACAATGAAGTCTCACTTCCCCCCGGTCAAAAGGGCCATCTGAAAAAAGTGTAAAATCCAGAAAGGCAGGACAGGCCATGGAGAACTGGGAGCCTTGTTATGCTGAAGGGCGGGATGTAAATTGCCAACAAACACTCGGGAGAAGTGTATGGTGTTTCCTGAAACATCTAAAAAACAAAGCAACAGAGCCTAGGGCACTTCCACTTATGGTCCTATAGCTTAGGGAATTTAAAATCAAAAAGACACAGCCACCCCAAAGTTTCGAACGGCTCTGTTTACAAGAACCTCGTTTACAGTACAAGTTCAACATCGCAGAAAGTGAAAAATGGATAAAAAAGTTGTGGTATTTACTTACAAAGCAATATCACTCAGCAATGAAATCTGTGTCATCAGGACCTTAGCAGCACAATGAGTGGATTCAGGTATGATGATTCTAACTGAAATAAGTCACACAGAAAAAGAAACATCATAAGATATCAGTAATACACGGAATGGAAACTTGGCTACACAGGAACTGAATTACAGAACAGAACAGGGTCTCAAATTTAGAAAACCAACTTATGCTTGCTTAAGGGGAAAGGTGAGTTGGGGTGCTGCATAAAACCAGAGATTGAAATGAGCACAGATAAAGTTCCTTAAGCCAAATATGGAATAGACAAGAGCTACTCCTTGCTCAACGAAATGGACTCAACACCGCATATTAAACGCCTAAGAATGTACCTGACTAGTAAGTATCTTAAAACCTATGGATTGCTATGTCTCCGAAAGAGAATCAAGCATGTGTACAGGGGCATAAACGCAGCAGTGATAGGATTGGAGAGGTTCGGTGAGCAAATGAAGACCCTTTGAAGTCATATTGCATGGTACCCATTCCACGGGTTTCAACTACCCAGGTTTAAGGTATTCTTCCTTCAGCTAAAACATGCATGTGGAACCCAAGTATGATCAACCATGTGAACGGGAGACGTGTTCAAATATGTCTCAGTTTTCGTACCCTGGTACTCGGGTGCAACATTCCAGACGCTTTACTAACACTCTCCCCACTTGGAAAGTCAGCGCCTTTAACCTCCTGTTTGTCCCAGTTTGCAATTTCTGCGGAAGATGAACAGGAATAGCGAGAACCAATGTGAGGCTAGCTGGAGGTGTCTGGACGGGCAAATTTAACTCTCATTTCCCACCAGGAAGAGGAAATAACCAAAGGCTCAGCGTGCCGTGCCGGAACCAGATTAGGACCTGAAGCCATCCTGCGGTGTTGCGGCCAGCTCAAAACAAAGCGAGTTGTAGAAAGGAGCTCAGGGGCACTGTAATTCACAAACCTGCAGAGTTATAAATGACAGCTATCGTCCAAAAATAGACTGAAGTAAGGCTGCCAAGAGGACTTGAAAGCGGGGCAGAATTGCAGGAAACCGATTTCAGGAGGTAGACTGGAATTGCATTGAAAGCATAGGAAAAGAGGCAGAACGTCCACAATGATGCACTTGGCCAAAAAGGGCGTATGCGTTTTTTCCTGAATATATTCAGGAAAAAACGCATACGCCCTTTTTGGCCAACCAAGCAAGCTTGCAAAGGAAATCTGCACTACAATGAAGTCTCACTTCCCCCCGGTCAAAAGGGCCATCTGAAAAAAGTGTAAAATCCAGAAAGGCAGGACACGCCATGGAGAACTGGGAGCCTTGTTATGTTGAAGGGCGGGATGTAAATTGCCAACAAACACTCGGGAGAAGTGTATGGTGTTTCCTGAAACATCTAAAAAACAAAGCAACAGAGCCTAGGGCACTTCCACTTATGGTCCTATAGCTTAGGGAATTTAAAATCAAAAAGACACAGCCACCCCAAAGTTTCGAACGGCTCTGTTTACAAGAACCTCGTTTACAGTAGAAGTTCAACATCGCAGAAATTGAAAAATGGATAAAGAACTTGTGGTACTTACGTACAATGCAGTATCACTCAGCAATGAAATCTATGTCATCAGGCCCGTAGCAGCATAATGAGTGGATTTAGGTACGATGATTCTAACTGAAATAAGTCACACAGAAAAAGAAACATCATAAGATATCAGTAATACCCGGAATGGAAACTTGGCTACACAGGAACTGAATTACAGAACAGAACAGGGTCTCAAATTTAGAAATCCAACTTATGCTTGCTTAAGGGTAAAGGTGAGTTGGGGTGCTGCATAAAACCAGAGATTGAAATGAGCACAGATAAAGTTCCTTAAGCCAAATATGGAATAGACAAGAGCTACTCCTTGCTCAACGAAATGGACTCAACACCGCATATTAAACGCCTAAGAATGTACCTGACTAGTAAGTATCTTAAAACCTATGGATTGCTATGTCTCCGAAAGAGAATCAAGCATGTGTACAGGGGCATAAACGCAGCAGTGATAGGATTGGAGAGGTTCGGTGAGCAAATGAAGACCCTTTGAAGTCATATTGCATGGTACCCATTCCACGGGTTTCAACTACCCAGGTTTAAGGTATTCTTCCTTCAGCTAAAACATGCATGTGGAACCCAAGTATGATCAACCATGTGAACGGGAGACGTGTTCAAATATGTCTCAGTTTTCCTCCCCTGGTACTCGGGTGCAACATTCCAGACGCTTTACTAACACTCTCCCCACTTGGAAAGTCAGCGCCTTTAACCTCCTGTTTGGCCCAGTTTGCAATTTCTGCGGAAGATGAACAGGAATAGCGAGAACCAATGAGAGGCTAGCTGGAGGTGTCTGGACAGGCAAATTTAACTCTCATTTCCCACCAGGAAGAGGAAATAACCAAAGGCTCAGCGTGCCGTGCCGGAACCAGATTAGGGCCTGAAGCCATCCTGCGGTGTTGCGGCCAGCTCAAAAGAAAGCGAGTTGAAGAAAGGAGCTCAGGGGCACTGTAATTCACAAACCTGCAGAGTTATAAATGACAGCTATCATCCAAAAATAGACTGAAGTATGGCTGCCAAGAGGACTTGAAAGCGGGGCAGAATTGCAGGAAACCGATTTCAGGAGGTAGACTGGAATTGCATTGAAAGCATAGGAAAAGAGGCAGAACGTCCACAATGATGCACTTGGCCAAAAAGGGCGTATGCGTTTTTTCCTGAATATATTCAGGAAAAAACGCATACGCCCTTTTTGGCCAACCAAGCAAGCTTGCAAAGGAAATCTGCACTACAATGAAGTCTCACTTCCCCCCGGTCAAAAGGGCCATCTGAAAAAAGTGTAAAATCCAGAAAGGCAGGACAGGCCATGGAGAACTGGGAGCCTTGTTATGCTGAAGGGCGGGATGTAAATTGCCAACAAACACTCGGGAGAAGTGTATGGTGTTTCCTGAAACATCTAAAAAACAAAGCAACAGAGCCTAGGGCACTTCCACTTATGGTCCTATAGCTTAGGGAATTTAAAATCAAAAAGACACAGCCACCCCAAAGTTTCGAACGGCTCTGTTTACAAGAACCTCGTTTACAGTACAAGTTCAACATCGCAGAAAGTGAAAAATGGATAAAAAAGTTGTGGTATTTACTTACAAAGCAATATCACTCAGCAATGAAATCTGTGTCATCAGGACCTTAGCAGCACAATGAGTGGATTCAGGTATGATGATTCTAACTGAAATAAGTCACACAGAAAAAGAAACATCATAAGATATCACTAATACACGGAATGGAAACTTGGCTACACAGGAACTGAATTACAGAACAGAACAGGGTCTCAAATTTAGAAAACCAACTTATGCTTGCTTAAGGGGAAAGGTGAGTTGGGGTGCTGCATAAAACCAGAGATTGAAATGAGCACAGATAAAGTTCCTTAAGCCAAATATGGAATAGACAAGAACTACTCCTTGCTCAACGAAATGGACTCAACACCGCATATTAAACGCCTAAGAATGTACCTGACTACTAAGTATCTTAAAACCTATGGATTGCTATGTCTCCGAAAGAGAATCAAGCATGTGTACAGGGGCATAAATGCAGCAGTGATAGGATTGGAGAGGTTCGGTGAGCAAATGAAGACCCTTTGAAGTCATATTGCATGGTACCCATTCCACGGGTTTCAAATACACAGGTTTAAGGTATTCTTCCTTCAGCTAAAACATGCATGTGGAACCCAAGTATGATCAACCATGTGAACGGGAGACGTGTTCAAATATGTCTCAGTTTTCCTCCCCTGGTACTCGGGTGCAACATTCCAGATGCTTTACTAACACTCTCCCCACTTGGAAAGTCAGTGCCTTTAACCTCCTGTTTGGCCCAGTTTGCAATTTCTGCGGAAGGTGAACAGGAATAGCGAGAACCAATGAGAGACTAGCTGGAGGTGTCTGGACGGGCAAATTTAACTCTCATTTCCCACCAGGAAGAGGAAATAACCAAAGGCTCAGCATGCCGTTCTGGAACCAGATTAGGGCCTGAAGACATCCTGCGGTGTTGCGGCCAGGTCACAAGAAAGCGAGTTGAAGAAAGGAGCTCAGGGGCACTGTAATTCACAAACCTGCAGAGTTATAAATGACAGCTATCGTCCAAAAATAGACTGAAGTAAGGCTGCCAAGAGGACTTGAAAGCGGGGCAGAATTGCAGGAAACCGATTTCAGGAGGTAGACTGGAATTGCATTGAAAGCATAGGAAAAGAGGCAGAACGTCCACAATGATGCACTTGGCCAAAAAGGGCGTATGTGTTTTTTCCTGAATATATTCAGGAAAAAACGCATACGCCCTTTTTGGCCAACCAAGCAAGCTTGCAAAGGAAATCTGCACTACAATGAAGTCTCACTTCCCCCCGGTCAAAAGGGCCATCTGAAAAAAGTGTAAAATCCAGAAAGGCAGGACAGGCCATGGAGAACTGGGAGCCTTGTTATGCTGATGGGCGGGATGTAAATTGCCAACAACCACTCGGGAGAAGTGTATGGTGTTTCCTGAAACATCTAAAAAACAAAGCAACAGAGCCTAGGGCACTTCCACTTATGGTCCTATAGCTTAGGGAAATTAAAATCAAAAAGACACAGCCACCCCAAAGTTTGGAACGGCTCTGTTTACAAGAACCTCGTTTACAGTACAAGTTCAACATCGCAGAAAGTGAAAAATGGATAAAGAACTTGTGGTACTTACGTACAATGCAGTATCACTCAGCAATGAAATCTATGTCATCAGGCCCGTAGCAGCATAATGAGTGGATTCAGGTACGATGATTCTAACTGAAATAAGTCACACAGAAAAAGAAACATCATAAGATATCACTAATACACGGAATGTAAACTTGGCTACACAGGAATTGAATTACAGAACAGAACAGGGTCTCAAATTTAGAAAACCAACTTATGCTTGCTTAAGTGTAAAGGTGAGTTGGGGTGCTGCATAAAACCAGAGATTGAAATGAGCACAGATAAAGTTCCTTAAGCCAAATATGGAATAGACAAGAGCTACTCCTTGCTCAACGAAATGGACTCAACACCGCATATTAAATGCCTAAGAATGTACCTTACTAGTAAGTATCTTAAAACCTATGGATTGCTATGTCTCCGAAACAGAATCAAGCATGTGTACAGGGGCATAAACGCAGCAGTGATAGGATTGGAGAGATTCGGTGAGGAAATGAAGACCCTTTGAAGTCATATTGCATGGTACCCATTCCACGGGTTTCAACTACCCAGGTTTTAGGTATTCTTCCTTCAGCTAAAACATGCATGTGGAACCCAGAGTATGATCAACCATGTGATCGGGAGACGTGTTCAAATATGTCTCAGCTTTCGTACCCTGGTACTCGGGTGCAACATTCCAGACGCTTTACTAACACTCTCCCCACTTGGAGAGTCAGTCCCTTTAACCTCCTGTTTGGCCCAGTTCGCAATTTCTGCGGAAGATGAACAGGAATAGCGAGAACCAATGAGAGACTAGCTGGAGGTGTCTGGACGGGCAAATTTAACTCTCATTTCCCACCAGGAAGAGGAATTAACCAAAGCCTCAGCGTGCCGTGCCGGAACCAGATTAGGGCCTGAAGCCATCCTGCGGTGTTTCGGCCAGCTCACAAGAAAGCGAGTTGAAGAAAGGAGCTCAGGGGCACTGTAATTCACAAACCTGCAGAGTTATAAATGACAGCTATCGTCCAAAAATAGACTGAAGTAAGGCTGCCAAGAGGACTTGAAAGCGGGGCTGAATTGCAGGAAACCGATTTCAGGAGGTAGACTGGAATTGCATTGAAAGCATAGGAAAAGAGGCAGAACGTCCACAATGATGCACTTGGCCAAAAAGGGCGTATGCGTTTTTTCCTGAATATATTTAGGAAAAAACGCATACGCCCTTTTTGGCCAACCAAGCAAGCTTGCAAAGGAAATCTGCACTACAATGAAGTCTCAATTCCCCCCGGTCAAAAGGGCCATCTGAAAAAAGTGTAAAATCCAGAAAGGCAGGACAGGCCATGGAGAACTGGGAGCCTTGTTATGCTGATGGGCGGGATGTAAATTGCCAACAACCACTCGGGAGAAGTGTATGGTGTTTCCTGAAACATCTAAAAAACAAAGCAACAGAGCCTAGGGCACTTCCACTTATGGTCCTATAGCTTAGGGAATTTAAAATCAAAAAGACAGAGCCACCCCAAAGTTTGGAACGGCTCTGTTTACAAGAACCTCGTTTACAGTACAAGTTCAACATCGCAGAAAGTGAAAAATGGATAAAGAAGTTGTGGTATTTACTTACAAAGCAATATCACTCAGCAATGAAATCTGTGTCATCAGGACCTTAGCAGCACAATGAGTGGATTCAGGTATGATGATTCTAACTGAAATAAGTCACACAGAAAAAGAAACATCATAAGATATCAGTAATACACGGAATGTAAACTTGGCTACACAGGAACTGAATTACAGAACAGAACAGGGTCTCAAATTTAGAAAACCAACTTATTCTTGCTTAAGGGTAAAGGTGAGTTGGGGTGCTGCATAAAACCAGAGATTGAAATGAGCACCGATAAAGTTCCTTAAGCCAAATATGGAATAGACAAGAGCTACTCCTTGCTCAACGAAATGGACTCAACACTGCATATTAAACGCCTAAGAAGGTACCTGTCTAGTAAGTATCTTAAAACCTATGGATTGCTATGTCTCCGAAAGAGAATCAAGCATGTGTACAGGGGCATAAACGCAGCAGTGATAGGATTGGAGAGGTTCGTGAGCAAATGAAGACCCTTTGAAGTCATATTGCATGGTACCCATTCCACGGGTTTCAACTACCCAGGTTTTAGGTATTCTTCCTTCAGCTAAAACATGCATGTGGAACCCAGAGTATGATCAACCGTGTGAACGGGAGACGTGTTCAAATATGTCTCAGTTTTCCTCCCCTGGTACTCGGGTGCAACATTCCAGACGCTTTACTAACACTCTCCCGACTTGGAGAGTCAGTCCCTTTAACCTCCTGTTTGGCCCAGTTTGCAATTTCTGCGGAAGGTGAACAGGAATAGCGAGAACCAATGAGAGACTAGCTGGAGGTGTCTGGACGGGCAAATTTAACTCTCATTTCCCACCAGGAAGAGGAATTAACCAAAGGCTCAGCGTGCCGTGCCGGAACCAGATTAGGGCCTGAAGCCATCCTGCGGTGTTGCGGCCAGCTCACAAGAAAGCGAGTTGTAGAAAGGAGCTCAGGGGCACTGTAATTCACAAACCTGCAGAGTTATAAATGACAGCTATCGTCCAAAAATAGACTGAAGTAAGGCTGCCAAGAGGACTTGAAAGCGGGGCAGAATTGCAGGAAACCGATTTCAGGAGGTAGACTGGAATTGCATTGAAAGCATAGGAAAAGAGGCAGAACGTCCACAATGATGCACTTGGGCAAAAAGGGCGTATGCGTTTTTTCCTGAATATATTCAGGAAAAAACGCATACGCCCTTTTTGGCCAACCAAGCAAGCTTGCAAAGGAAATCTGCACTACAATGAAGTCTCACTTCCCCCCGGTCAAAAGGGCCATCTGAAAAAAGTGTAAAATCCAGAAAGGCAGGACAGGCCATGGAGAACTGGGAGCCTTGTTATGCTGATGGGCGGGATGTAAATTGCCAACAACCACTCGGGAGAAGTGTATGGTGTTTCCTGAAACATCTAAAAAACAAAGCAACAGAGCCTAGGGCACTTCCACTTATGGTCCTATAGCTTAGGGAAATTAAAATCAAAAAGACACAGCCACCCCAAAGTTTGGAACGGCTCTGTTTACAAGAACCTCGTTTACAGTACAAGTTCAACATCGCAGAAAGTGAAAAATGGATAAAGAACTTGTGGTACTTACGTACAATGCAGTATCACTCAGCAATGAAATCTATGTCATCAGGCCCGAAGCAGCATAATGAGTGGATTCAGGTATGATGATTCTAACTGAAATAAGTCACACAGAAAAAGAAACATCATAAGATATCACTAATACATGGAATGTAAACTTGGCTACACAGGAACTGAATTACAGAACAGAACAGGGTCTCAAATTTAGAAAACCAACTTATGCTTGCTTAAGGGGAAAGGTGAGTTGGGGTGCTGCATAAAACCAGAGATTGAAATGAGCACAGATAAAGTTCCTTAAGCCAAATATGGAATAGACAAGAGCTACTCCTTGCTCAACGAAATGGACTCAACACCGCATATTAAACGCCTAAGAATGTACCTGACTAGTAAGTATCTTAAAACCTATGGATTGCTATGTCTCCGAAACAGAATCAAGCATGTGTACAGGGGCATAAACGCAGCAGTGATAGGATTGGAGAGGTTCGGTGAGCAAATGAAGACCCTTTGAAGTCATATTGCATGGTACCCATTCCACGGGTTTCAACTACCCAGGTTTTAGGTATTCTTCCTTCAGCTAAAACATGCATGTGGAACCCAAGTATGATCAACCATGTGAACGGGAGACGTGTTCAAATATGTCTCAGTTTTCCTCCCCTGGTACTCGGGTGCAACATTCCAGACGCTTTACTAACACTCTCCCCACTTGGAGAGTCAGTCCCTTTAACCTCCTGTTTGGCCCAGTTTGCAATTTCTGCGGAAGGTGAACAGGAATAGCGAGAACCAATGAGAGACTAGCTGGAGGTGTCTGGACGGGCAAATTTAACTCTCATTTCCCACCAGGAAGAGGAATTAACCAAAGGCTCAGCGTGCCGTGCCGGAACCAGATTAGGGCCTGAAGCCATCCTGCGGTGTTGCGGCCAGGTCACAAGAAAGCGAGTTGAAGAAAGGAGCTCAGGGGCACTGTAATTCACAAACCTGCAGAGTTATAAATGACAGCTATCGTCCAAAAATATACTGAAGTAAGGCTGCCAAGAGGACTTGAAAGCGGGGCAGAATTGCAGGAAACCGATTTCAGGAGGTAGACTGGAATTGCATTGAAAGCATAGGAAAAGAGGCAGAACGTCCACAATGATGCACTTGGCCAAAAAGGGCGTATGCGTTTTTTCCTGAATATATTCAGGAAAAAACGCATACGCCCTTTTTGGCCAACCAAGCAAGCTTGCAAAGGAAATCTGCACTACAATGAAGTCTCACTTCCCCCCGGTCAAAAGGGCCATCTGAAAAAAGTGTAAAATCCAGAAAGGCAGGACAGGCCATGGAGAACTGGGAGCCTTGTTATGCTGATGGGCGGGATGTAAATTGCCAACAACCACTCGGGAGAAGTGTATGGTGTTTCCTGAAACATCTAAAAAACAAAGCAACAGAGCCTAGGGCACTTCCACTTATGGTCCTATAGCTTAGGGAAATTAAAATCAAAAAGACACAGCCACCCCAAAGTTTGGAACGGCTCTGTTTACAAGAACCTCGTTTACAGTACAAGTTCAACATCGCAGAAAGTGAAAAATGGATAAAGAACTTGTGGTACTTACGTACAATGCAGTATCACTCAGCAATGAAATCTATGTCATCAGGCCCGAAGCAGCATAATGAGTGGATTCAGGTACGATGATTCTAACTGAAATAAGTCACACAGAAAAAGAAACATCATAAGATATCACTAATACACGGAATGTAAACTTGGCTACACAGGAACTGAATTACAGAACAGAACAGGGTCTCAAATTTAGAAAACCAACTTATGCTTGCTTAAGGGTAAAGGTGAGTTGGGGTGCTGCATAAAACCAGAGATTGAAATGAGCACAGATAAAGTTCCTTAAGCCAAATATGGAATACACAAGAGCTACTCCTTGCTCAACGAAATGGACTCAACACCGCATATTAAACGCCTAAGAATGTACCTGACTAGTAAGTATCTTAAAACCTATGGATTGCTATGTCTCCGAAACAGAATCAAGCATGTGTACAGGGGCATAAACGCAGCAGTGATAGGATTGGAGAGGTTCGGTGAGCAAATGAAGACCCTTTGAAGTCATATTGCATGGTACCCATTCCACGGGTTTCAACTACCCAGGTTTTAGGTATTCTTCCTTCAGCTAAAACATGCATGTGGAACCCAAGTATGATCAACCATGTGAACGGGAGACGTGTTCAAATATGTCTCAGTTTTCCTCCCCTGGTACTCGGGTGCAACATTCCAGACGCTTTACTAACACTCTCCCCACTTGGAGAGTCAGCGCCTTTAACCTCCTGTTTGGCCCAGTTTGCAATTTCTGTGGAAGATGAACAGGAATAGCGAGAACCAATGAGAGACTAGCTGGAGGTGTCTGGATGGGCAAATTTAACTCTCATTTCCCACCAGGAAGAGGAATTAACCAAAGGCTCAGCATGCCGTGCCAGAACCAGATTAGGGCCTGAAGACATCCTGCGGTGTTGCGGCCAGGTCACAAGAAAGCGAGTTGAAGAAAGGAGCTCAGGGGCACTGTAATTCACAAACCTGCAGAGTTATAAATGACAGCTATCGTCCAAAAATAGACTGAAGTAAGGCTGCCAAGAGGACTTGAAAGCGGGGCAGAATTGCAGGAAACCGATTTCAGGAGGTAGACTGGAATTGCATTGAAAGCATAGGAAAAGAGGCAGAACGTCCACAATGATGCACTTGGCCAAAAAGGGCGTATGCGTTTTTTCCTGAATATATTCAGGAAAAAACGCATACGCCCTTTTTGGCCAACCAAGCAAGCTTGCAAAGGAAATCTGCACTAAAATGAAGTCTCACTTCCCCCCGGTCAAAAGGGCCATCTGAAAAAAGTGTAAAATCCAGAAAGGCAGGACAGGCCATGGAGAACTGGGAGCCTTGTTATGCTGATGGGCGGGATGTAAATTGCCAACAACCACTCGGGAGAAGTGTATGGTGTTTCCTGAAACATCTAAAAAACAAAGCAACAGAGCCTAGGGCACTTCCACTTATGGTCCTATAGCTTAGGGAATTTAAAATCAAAAAGACACAGCCACCCCAAAGTTTGGAAGGGCTCTGTTTACAAGAACCTCGTTTACAGTACAAGTTCAACATCGCAGAAAGTGAAAAATGGATAAAGAACTTGTGGTACTTACGTACAATGCAGTATCACTCAGCAATGAAATCTATGTCATCAGGCCCGTAGCAGCATAATGAGTGGATTCAGGTACGATGATTCTAACTGAAATAAGTCACACAGAAAAAGAAACATCATAAGATATCACTAATACACGGAATGTAAACTTGGCTACACAGGAATTGAATTACAGAACAGAACAGGGTCTCAAATTTAGAAAACCAACTTATGCTTGCTTAAGGGTAAAGGTGAGTTGGGGTGCTGCATAAAACCAGAGATTGAAATGAGCACAGATAAAGTTCCTTAAGCCAAATATGGAATAGACAAGAGCTACTCCTTGCTCAACGAAATGGACTCAACACCGCATATTAAATGCCTAAGAATGTACCTTACTAGTAAGTATCTTAAAACCTATGGATTGCTATGTCTCCGAAAGAGAATCAAGCATGTGTACAGGGGCATAAACGCAGCAGTGATAGGATTGGAGAGATTCGGTGAGGAAATGAAGACCCTTTGAAGTCATATTGCATGGTACCCATTCCACGGGTTTCAACTACCCAGGTTTTAGGTATTCTTCCTTCAGCTAAAACATGCATGTGGAACCCAGAGTATGATCAACCATGTGATCGGGAGACGTGTTCAAATATGTCTCAGTTTTCCTCCCCTGGTACTCGGGTGCAACATTCCAGACGCTTTACTAACACTCTGCCCACTTGGAGAGTCAGTCCCTTTAACCTCCTGTTTGGCCCAGTTCGCAATTTCTGCGGAAGATGAACAGGAATAGCGAGAACCAATGAGAGACTAGCTGGAGGTGTCTGGACGGGCAAATTTAACTCTCATTTCCCACCAGGAAGAGGAATTAACCAAAGGCTCAGCGTGCCGTGCCGGAACCAGATTAGGGCCTGAAGCCATCCTGCGGTGTTGCGGCCAGCTCACAAGAAAGCGAGTTGAAGAAAGGAGCTCAGGGGCACTGTAATTCACAAACCTGCAGAGTTATAAATGACAGCTATCGTCCAAAAATAGACTGAAGTAAGGCTGCCAAGAGGACTTGAAAGCGGGGCTGAATTGCAGGAAACCGATTTCAGGAGGTAGACTGGAATTGCATTGAAAGCATAGGAAAAGAGGCAGAACGTCCACAATGATGCACTTGGCCAAAAAGGGCGTATGCGTTTTTTCCTGAATATATTCAGGAAAAAACGCATACGCCCTTTTTGGCCAACCAAGCAAGCTTGCAAAGGAAATCTGCACTACAATGAAGTCTCAATTCCCCCCGGTCAAAAGGGCCATCTGAAAAAAGTGTAAAATCCAGAAAGGCAGGACAGGCCATGGAGAACTGGGAGCCTTGTTATGCTGAAGGGCGGGATGTAAATTGCCAACAACCACTCGGGAGAAGTGTATGGTGTTTCCTGAAACATCTAAAAAACAAAGCAACAGAGCCTAGGGCACTTCCACTTATGGTCCTATAGCTTAGGGAAATTAAAATAAAAAAGACACAGCCACCCAAAATTTGGAACGGCTCTGTTTACAAGAACCTCGTTTACAGTACAAGTTCAACATCGCAGAAAGTGAAAAATGGATAAAGAAGTTGTGGTATTTACTTACAAAGCAATATCACTCAGCAATGAAATCTGTGTCATCAGGACCTTAGCAGCACAATGAGTGGATTCAGGTATGATGATTCTAACTGAAATAAGTCACACAGAAAAAGAAACATCATAAGATATCAGTAATACACGGAATGTAAACTTGGCTACACAGGAACTGAATTACAGAACAGAACAGGGTCTCAAATTTAGAAAACCAACTTATTCTTGCTTAAGGGTAAAGGTGAGTTGGGGTGCTGCATAAAACCAGAGATTGAAATGAGCACCGATAAAGTTCCTTAAGCCAAATATAGAATAGACAAGAGCTACTCCTTGCTCAACGAAATGGACTCAACACCGCATATTAAACGCCTAAGAAGGTACCTGTCTAGTAAGTATCTTAAAACCTATGGATTGCTATGTCTCCGAAAGAGAATCAAGCATGTGTACAGGGGCATAAACGCAGCAGTGATAGGATTGGAGAGGTTCGTGAGCAAATGAAGACCCTTTGAAGTCATATTGCATGGTACCCATTACACGGGTCTCAACTCTCCAGGTTTAAGGTATTCTTCCTTCAGCTAAAACATGCATGTGGAACCCAGAGTATGATCAACCGTGTGAACGGGAGACGTGTTCAAATATGTCTCAGTTTTCCTCCCCTGGTACTCGGGTGCAACATTCCAGACGCTTTACTAACACTCTCCCGACTTGGAGAGTCAGTCCCTTTAACCTCCTGTTTGGCCCAGTTTGCAATTTCTGCGGAAGGTGAACAGGAATAGCGAGAACCAATGAGAGACTAGCTGGAGGTGTCTGGACGGGCAAATTTAACTCTCATTTCCCACCAGGAAGAGGAATTAACCAAAGGCTCAGCGTGCCGTGCCGGAACCAGATTAGGGCCTGAAGCCATCCTGCGGTGTTGCGGCCAGCTCACAAGAAAGCGAGTTGTAGAAAGGAGCTCAGGGGCACTGTAATTCACAAACCTGCAGAGTTATAAATGACAGCTATCGTCCAAAAATAGACTGAAGTAAGGCTGCCAAGAGGACTTGAAAGCGGGGCAGAATTGCAGGAAACCGATTTCAGGAGGTAGACTGGAATTGCATTGAAAGCATAGGAAAAGAGGCAGAACGTCCACAATGATGCACTTGGGCAAAAAGGGCGTATGCGTTTTTTCCTGAATATATTCAGGAAAAAACGCATACGCCCTTTTTGGCCAACCAAGCAAGCTTGCAAAGGAAATCTGCACTACAATGAAGTCTCACTTCCCCCCGGTCAAAAGGGCCATCTGAAAAAAGTGTAAAATCCAGAAAGGCAGGACAGGCCATGGAGAACTGGGAGCCTTGTTATGCTGATGGGCGGGATGTAAATTGCCAACAACCACTCGGGAGAAGTGTATGGTGTTTCCTGAAACATCTAAAAAACAAAGCAACAGAGCCTAGGGCACTTCCACTTATGGTCCTATAGCTTAGGGAAATTAAAATCAAAAAGACACAGCCACCCCAAAGTTTGGAACGGCTCTGTTTACAAGAACCTCGTTTACAGTACAAGTTCAACATCGCAGAAAGTGAAAAATGGATAAAGAACTTGTGGTACTTACGTACAATGCAGTATCACTCAGCAATGAAATCTATGTCATCAGGCCCGAAGCAGCACAATGAGTGGATTCAGGTATGATGATTCTAACTGAAATAAGTCACACAGAAAAAGAAACATCATAAGATATCACTAATACACGGAATGTAAACTTGGCTACACAGGAACTGAATTACAGAACAGAACAGGGTCTCAAATTTAGAAAACCAACTTATGCTTGCTTAAGGGGAAAGGTGAGTTGGGGTGCTGCATAAAACCAGAGATTGAAATGAGCACAGATAAAGTTCCTTAAGCCAAATATGGAATAGACAAGAGCTACTCCTTGCTCAACGAAATGGACTCAACACCGCATATTAAACGCCTAAGAATGTACCTGACTAGTAAGTATCTTAAAACCTATGGATTGCTATGTCTCCGAAACAGAATCAAGCATGTGTACAGGGGCATAAACGCAGCAGTGATAGGATTGGAGAGGTTCGGTGAGCAAATGAAGACCCTTTGAAGTCATATTGCATGGTACCCATTCCACGGGTTTCAACTACCCAGGTTTTAGGTATTCTTCCTTCAGCTAAAACATGCATGTGGAACCCAAGTATGATCAACCATGTGAACGGGAGACGTGTTCAAATATGTCTCAGTTTTCCTCCCCTGGTACTCGGGTGCAACATTCCAGACGCTTTACTAACACTCTCCCCACTTGGAAAGTCAGTCCCTTTAACCTCCTGTTTGGCCCAGTTTGCAATTTCTGCGGAAGGTGAACAGGAATAGCGAGAACCAATGAGAGACTAGCTGGAGGTGTCTGGACGGGCAAATTTAACTCTCATTTCCCACCAGGAAGAGGAATTAACCAAAGGCTCAGCGTGCCGTGCCGGAACCAGATTAGGGCCTGAAGCCATCCTGCGGTGTTGCGGCCAGCTCACAAGAAAGCGAGTTGTAGAAAGGAGCTCAGGGGCACTGTAATTCACAAACCTGCAGAGTTATAAATGACAGCTATCGTCCAAAAATAGACTGAAGTAAGGCTGCCAAGAGGACTTGAAAGCGGGGCAGAATTGCAGGAAACCGATTTCAGGAGGTAGACTGGAATTGCATTGAAAGCATAGGAAAAGAGGCAGAACGTCCACAATGATGCACTTGGGCAAAAAGGGCGTATGCGTTTTTTCCTGAATATATTCAGGAAAAAACGCATACGCCCTTTTTGGCCAACCAAGCAAGCTTGCAAAGGAAATCTGCACTACAATGAAGTCTCACTTCCCCCCGGTCAAAAGGGCCATCTGAAAAAAGTGTAAAATCCAGAAAGGCAGGACAGGCCATGGAGAACTGGGAGCCTTGTTATGCTGATGGGCGGGATGTAAATTGCCAACAACCACTCGGGAGAAGTGTATGGTGTTTCCTGAAACATCTAAAAAACAAAGCAACAGAGCCTAGGGCACTTCCACTTATGGTCCTATAGCTTAGGGAAATTAAAATCAAAAAGACACAGCCACCCCAAAGTTTGGAACGGCTCTGTTTACAAGAACCTCGTTTACAGTACAAGTTCAACATCGCAGAAAGTGAAAAATGGATAAAGAACTTGTGGTACTTACGTACAATGCAGTATCACTCAGCAATGAAATCTATGTCATCAGGCCCGAAGCAGCATAATGAGTGGATTCAGGTACGATGATTCTAACTGAAATAAGTCACACAGAAAAAGAAACATCATAAGATATCACTAATACACGGAATGTAAACTTGGCTACACAGGAACTGAATTACAGAACAGAACAGGGTCTCAAATTTAGAAAACCAACTTATGCTTGCTTAAGGGTAAAGGTGAGTTGGGGTGCTGCATAAAACCAGAGATTGAAATGAGCACAGATAAAGTTCCTTAAGCCAAATATGGAATAGACAAGAGCTACTCCTTGCTCAACGAAATGGACTCAACACCGCATATTAAATGCCTAAGAATGTACCTGACTAGTAAGTATCTTAAAACCTATGGATTGCTATGTCTCTGAAAGAGAATCAAGCATGTGTACAGGGGCATAAACGCAGCAGTGATAGGATTGGAGAGGTTCGGTGAGCAAATGAAGACCCTTTGAAGTCATATTGCATGGTACCCATTCCACGGGTTTCAACTACCCAGGTTTTAGGTATTCTTCCTTCAGCTAAAACATGCATGTGGAACCCAAGTATGATCAACCATGTGAACGGGAGACGTGTTCAAATATGTCTCAGTTTTCCTCCCCTGGTACTCGGGTGCAACATTCCAGACGCTTTACTAACACTCTCCCCACTTGGAAAGTCAGCGCCTTTAACCTCCTGTTTGGCCCAGTTTGCAATTTCTGTGGAAGATGAACAGGAATAGCGAGAACCAATGAGAGACTAGCTGGAGGTGTCTGGATGGGCAAATTTAACTCTCATTTCCCACCAGGAAGAGGAATTAACCAAAGGCTCAGCATGCCGTGCCAGAACCAGATTAGGGCCTGAAGACATCCTGCGGTGTTGCGGCCAGGTCACAAGAAAGCGAGTTGAAGAAAGGAGCTCAGGGGCACTGTAATTCACAAACCTGCAGAGTTATAAATGACAGCTATCGTCCAAAAATATACTGAAGTAAGGCTGCCAAGAGGACTTGAAAGCGGGGCAGAATTGCAGGAAACCGATTTCAGGAGGTAGACTGGAATTGCATTGAAAGCATAGGAAAAGAGGCAGAACGTCCACAATGATGCACTTGGCCAAAAAGGGCGTATGCGTTTTTTCCTGAATATATTCAGGAAAAAACGCATACGCCCTATTTGGCCAACCAAGCAAGCTTGCAAAGGAAATCTGCACTACAATGAAGTCTCACTTCCCCCCGGTCAAAAGGGCCATCTGAAAAAACTGTAAAAACCAGAAAGGCAGGACAGGCCATGGAGAACTGGGAGCCTTGTTATGCTGATGGGCGGGATGTAAATTGCCAACAACCACTCTGGAGAAGTGTATGGTGTTTCCTGAAACATCTAAAAAACAAAGCAACAGAGCCTAGGGCACTTCCACTTATGGTCCTATAGCTTAGGGAAATTAAAATCAAAAAGACACAGCCACCCCAAAGTTTGGAACGGCTCTGTTTACAAGAACCTCGTTTACAGTACAAGTTCAACATCGCAGAAAGTGAAAAATGGATAAAGAACTTGTGGTACTTACGTACAATGCAGTATCACTCAGCAATGAAATCTATGTCATCAGGCCCGAAGCAGCATAATGAGTGGATTCAGGTACGATGATTCTAACTGAAATAAGTCACACAGAAAAAGAAACATCATAAGATATCACTAATACACGGAATGTAAACTTGGCTACACAGGAACTGAATTACAGAACAGAACAGGGTCTCAAATTTAGAAAACCAACTTATGCTTGCTTAAGGGTAAAGGTGAGTTGGGGTGCTGCATAAAACCAGAGATTGAAATGAGCACAGATAAAGTTCCTTAAGCCAAATATGGAATAGACAAGAGCTACTCCTTGCTCAACGAAATGGACTCAACACCGCATATTAAATGCCTAAGAATGTACCTGACTAGTAAGTATCTTAAAACCTATGGATTGCTATGTCTCCGAAAGAGAATCAAGCATGTGTACAGGGGCATAAACGCAGCAGTGATAGGATTGGAGAGGTTCGGTGAGCAAATGAAGACCCTTTGAAGTCATATTGCATGGTACCCATTCCACGGGTTTCAACTACCCAGGTTTTAGGTATTCTTCCTTCAGCTAAAACATGCATGTGGAACCCAAGTATGATCAACCATGTGAACGGGAGACGTGTTCAAATATGTCTCAGTTTTCCTCCCCTGGTACTCGGGTGCAACATTCCAGACGCTTTACTAACACTCTCCCCACTTGGAAAGTCAGCGCCTTTAACCTCCTGTTTGGCCCAGTTTGCAATTTCTGTGGAAGATGAACAGGAATAGCGAGAACCAATGAGAGACTAGCTGGAGGTGTCTGGATGGGCAAATTTAACTCTCATTTCCCACCAGGAAGAGGAATTAACCAAAGGCTCAGCATGCCGTGCCAGAACCAGATTAGGGCCTGAAGACATCCTGCGGTGTTGCGGCCAGGTCACAAGAAAGCGAGTTGAAGAAAGGAGCTCAGGGGCACTGTAATTCACAAACCTGCAGAGTTATAAATGACAGCTATCGTCCAAAAATATACTGAAGTAAGGCTGCCAAGAGGACTTGAAAGCGGGGCAGAATTGCAGGAAACCGATTTCAGGAGGTAGACTGGAATTGCATTGAAAGCATAGGAAAAGAGGCAGAACGTCCACAATGATGCACTTGGCCAAAAAGGGCGTATGCGTTTTTTCCTGAATATATTCAGGAAAAAACGCATACGCCCTTTTTGGCCAACCAAGCAAGCTTGCAAAGGAAATCTGCACTACAATGAAGTCTCACTTCCCCCCGGTCAAAAGGGCCATCTGAAAAAAGTGTAAAATCCAGAAAGGCAGGACAGGCCATGGAGAACTGGGAGCCTTGTTATGCTGATGGGCGGGATGTAAATTGCCAACAACCACTCGGGAGAAGTGTATGGTGTTTCCTGAAACATCTAAAAAACAAAGCAACAGAGCCTAGGGCACTTCCACTTATGGTCCTATAGCTTAGGGAATTTAAAATCAAAAAGACACAGCCACCCCAAAGTTTGGAAGGGCTCTGTTTACAAGAACCTCGTTTACAGTACAAGTTCAACATCGCAGAAATTGAAAAATGGATAAAGAAGTTGTGGTATTTACTTACAAAGCAATATCACTCAGCAATGAAATCTGTGTCATCAGGCCCTTAGCAGCACAATGAGTGGATTCAGGTATGATGATTCTAACTGAAATAAGTCACACAGAAAAAGAAACATCATAAGATATCAGTAATACACGGAATGTAAACTTGGCTACACAGGAACTGAATTACAGAACAGAACAGGGTCTCAAATTTGGAAAACCAACTTATGCTTGCTTAAGGGGAAAGGTGAGTTGGGGTGCTGCATAAAACCAGAGATTGAAATGAGCACAGATAAAGTTCCTTAAGCCAAATATGGAATAGACAAGAGCTACTCCTTGCTCAACGAAATGGACTCAACACCGCATATTAAACGCCTAAGAATGTACCTGACTAGTAAGTATCTTAAAACCTATGGATTGCTATGTCTCCGAAACAGAATCAAGCATGTGTACAGGGGCATAAACGCAGCAGTGATAGGATTGGAGAGGTTCGGTGAGCAAATGAAGACCCTTTGAAGTCATATTGCATGGTACCCATTCCACGGGTTTCAACTACCCAGGTTTTAGGTATTCTTCCTTCAGCTAAAACATGCATGTGGAACCCAAGTATGATCAACCATGTGAACGGGAGACGTGTTCAAATATGTCTCAGTTTTCCTCCCCTGGTACTCGGGTGCAACATTCCAGACGCTTTACTAACACTCTCCCCACTTGGAAAGTCAGCGCCTTTAAACTCCTGTTTGGCCCAGTTTGCAATTTCTGCGGAAGATGAACAGGAATAGCGAGAACCAATGAGAGGCTAGCTGGAGGTGTCTGGACGGGCAAATTTAACTCTCATTTCCCACCAGGAAGAGGAAATAACCAAAGGCTCAGCGTGCCGTGCCGGAACCAGATTAGGGCCTGAAGCCATCCTGCGGTGTTGCGGCCAGCTCAAAAGAAAGCGAGTTGAAGAAAGGAGCTCAGGGGCACTGTAATTCACAAACCTGCAGAGTTATAAATGACAGCTATCGTCCAAAAATAGACTGAAGTAAGGCTGCCAAGAGGACTTGAAAGCAGGGCAGAATTGCAGGTAACCGATTTCAGGAGGTAGACTGGAATTGCATTGAAAGCATAGGAAAAGAGGCAGAACGTCCACAATGATGCACTTGGCCAAAAAGGGCGTATGCGTTTTTTCCTGAATATATTCAGGAAAAAACGCATACGCCCTTTTTGGCCAACCAAGCAAGCCTGCAAAGGAAATCTGCACTACAATGAAGTCTCACTTCCCCCCGGTCAAAAGGGCCATCTGAAAAAAGTGTAAAATCCAGAAAGGCAGGACAGGCCATGGAGAACTGGGAGCCTTGTTATGCTGAAGGGCGGGATGTAAATTGCCAACAAACACTCGGGAGAAGTGTATGGTGTTTCCTGAAACATCTAAAAAACAAAGCAACAGAGCCTAGGGCACTTCCACTTATGGTCCTATAGCTTAGGGAATTTAAAATCAAAAAGACACAGCCACCCCAAAGTTTTGAACGGCTCTGTTTACAAGAACCTCGTTTACAGTACAAGTTCAACATCGCAGAAAGTGAAAAATGGATAAAAAAGTTGTGGTATTTACTTACAAAGCAATATCACTCAGCAATGAAATCTGTGTCATCAGGACCTTAGCAGCACAATGAGTGGATTCAGGTATGATGATTCTAACTGAAATAAGTCACACAGAAAAAGAAACATCATAAGATATCAGTAATACACGGAATGGAAACTTGGCTACACAGGAACTGAATTACAGAACAGAACAGGGTCTCAAATTTAGAAAACCAACTTATGCTTGCTTAAGGGGAAAGGTGAGTTGGGGTGCTGCATAAAACCAGAGATTGAAATGAGCACAGATAAAGTTCCTTAAGCCAAATATGGAATAGACAAGAGCTACTCCTTGCTCAACGAAATGGACTCAACACCGCATATTAAACGCCTAAGAATGTACCTGACTAGTAAGTATCTTAAAACCTATGGATTGCTATGTCTCCGAAAGAGAATCAAGCATGTGTACAGGGGCATAAACGCAGCAGTGATAGGATTGGAGAGGTTCGGTGAGCAAATGAAGACCCTTTGAAGTCATATTGCATGGTACCCATTCCACGGGTTTCAAATACACAGGTTTAAGGTATTCTTCCTTCAGCTAAAACATGCATGTGGAACCCAAGTATGATCAACCATGTGAACGGGAGACGTGTTCAAATATGTCTCAGTTTTCCTCCCCTGGTACTCGGGTGCAACATTCCAGACGCTTTACTAACACTCTCCCCACTTGGAAAGTCAGTCCCTTTAACCTCCTGTTTGGCCCAGTTTGCAATTTCTGCGGAAGATGAACAGGAATAGCGAGAACCAATGAGAGACTAGCTGGAGGTGTCTGGACGGGCAAATTTAACTCTCATTTCCCACCAGGAAGAGGAAATAACCAAAGGCTCAGCGTGCCGTGCCGGAACCAGATTAGGGCCTGAAGACATCCTGCGGTGTTGCGGCCAGGTCACAAGAAAGCGAGTTGAAGAAAGGAGCTCAGGGGCACTGTAATTCACAAACCTGCAGAGTTATAAATGACAGCTATCGTCCAAAAATAGACTGAAGTAAGGCTGCCAAGAGGACTTGAAAGCGGGGCAGAATTGCAGGAAACCGATTTCAGGAGGTAGACTGGAATTGCATTGAAAGCATAGGAAAAGAGGCAGAACGTCCACAATGATGCACTTGGCCAAAAAGGGCGTATGCGTTTTTTCCTGAATATATTCAGGAAAAAACGCATACGCCCTTTTTGGCCAACCAAGCAAGCTTGCAAAGGAAATCTGCACTACAATGAAGTCTCACTTCCCCCCGGTCAAAAGGGCCATCTGAAAAAAGTGTAAAATCCAGAAAGGCAGGACAGGCCATGGAGAACTGGGAGCCTTGTTATGCTGAAGGGCGGGATGTAAATTGCCAACAAACACTCGGGAGAAGTGTATGGTGTTTCCTGAAACATCTAAAAAACAAAGCAACAGAGCCTAGGGCACTTCCACTTATGGTCCTATAGCTTAGGGAATTTAAAATCAAAAAGACACAGCCACCCCAAAGTTTCGAACGGCTCTGTTTACAAGAACCTCGTTTACAGTACAAGTTCAACATCGCAGAAAGTGAAAAATGGATAAAGAACTTGTGGTACTTACGTACAATGCAGTATCACTCAGCAATGAAATCTATGTCATCAGGCCCTTAGCAGCATAATGAGTGGATTTAGGTACGATGATTCTAACTGAAATAAGTCACACAGAAAAAGAAACATCATAAGATATCACTAATACACGGAATGTAAACTTGGCTACACAGGAACTGAATTACAGAACAGAACAGGGTCTCAAATTTAGAAAACCAACTTATGCTTGCTTAAGGGTAAAGGTGAGTTGGGGTGCTGCATAAAACCAGAGATTGAAATGAGCACAGATAAAGTTCCTTAAGCCAAATATGGAATAGACAAGAGCTACTCCTTGCTCAACGAAATGGACTCAACACCGCATATTAAATGCCTAAGAATGTACCTGACTAGTAAGTATCTTAAAACCTATGGATTGCTATGTCTCCGAAAGAGAATCAAGCATGTGTACAGGGGCATAAACGCAGCAGTGATAGGATTGGAGAGGTTCGGTGAGCAAATGAAGACCCTTTGAAGTCATATTGCATGGTACCCATTCCACGGGTTTCAACTACCCAGGTTTTAGGTATTCTTCCTTCAGCTAAAACATGCATGTGGAACCCAAGTATGATCAACCATGTGAACGGGAGACGTGTTCAAATATGTCTCAGTTTTCCTCCCCTGGTACTCGGGTGCAACATTCCAGACGCTTTACTAACACTCTCCCCACTTGGAAAGTCAGCGCCTTTAACCTCCTGTTTGGCCCAGTTTGCAATTTCTGTGGAAGATGAACAGGAATAGCGAGAACCAATGAGAGACTAGCTGGAGGTGTCTGGATGGGCAAATTTAACTCTCATTTCCCACCAGGAAGAGGAATTAACCAAAGGCTCAGCATGCCGTGCCAGAACCAGATTAGGGCCTGAAGACATCCTGCGGTGTTGCGGCCAGGTCACAAGAAAGCGAGTTGAAGAAAGGAGCTCAGGGGCACTGTAATTCACAAACCTGCAGAGTTATAAATGACAGCTATCGTCCAAAAATATACTGAAGTAAGGCTACCAAGAGGACTTGAAAGCGGGGCAGAATTGCAGGAAACCGATTTCAGGAGGTAGACTGGAATTGCATTGAAAGCATAGGAAAAGAGGCAGAACGTCCACAATGATGCACTTGGCCAAAAAGGGCGTATGCGTTTTTTCCTGAATATATTCAGGAAAAAACGCATACGCCCTTTTTGGCCAACCAAGCAAGCTTGCAAAGGAAATCTGCACTACAATGAAGTCTCACTTCCCCCCGGTCAAAAGGGCCATCTGAAAAAAGTGTAAAATCCAGAAAGGCAGGACAGGCCATGGAGAACTGGGAGCCTTGTTATGCTGATGGGCGGGATGTAAATTGCCAACAACCACTCGGGAGAAGTGTATGGTGTTTCCTGAAACATCTAAAAAACAAAGCAACAGAGCCTAGGGCACTTCCACTTATGGTCCTATAGCTTAGGGAATTTAAAATCAAAAAGACACAGCCACCCCAAAGTTTGGAAGGGCTCTGTTTACAAGAACCTCGTTTACAGTACAAGTTCAACATCGCAGAAATTGAAAAATGGATAAAGAAGTTGTGGTATTTACTTACAAAGCAATATCACTCAGCAATGAAATCTGTGTCATCAGGCCCTTAGCAGCACAATGAGTGGATTCAGGTATGATGATTCTAACTGAAATAAGTCACACAGAAAAAGAAACATCATAAGATATCAGTAATACACGGAATGTAAACTTGGCTACACAGGAACTGAATTACAGAACAGAACAGGGTCTCAAATTTGGAAAACCAACTTATGCTTGCTTAAGGGGAAAGGTGAGTTGGGGTGCTGCATAAAACCAGAGATTGAAATGAGCACAGATAAAGTTCCTTAAGCCAAATATGGAATAGACAAGAGCTACTCCTTGCTCAACGAAATGGACTCAACACCGCATATTAAACGCCTAAGAATGTACCTGACTAGTAAGTATCTTAAAACCTATGGATTGCTATGTCTCCGAAACAGAATCAAGCATGTGTACAGGGGCATAAACGCAGCAGTGATAGGATTGGAGAGGTTCGGTGAGCAAATGAAGACCCTTTGAAGTCATATTGCATGGTACCCATTCCACGGGTTTCAACTACCCAGGTTTTAGGTATTCTTCCTTCAGCTAAAACATGCATGTGGAACCCAAGTATGATCAACCATGTGAACGGGAGACGTGTTCAAATATGTCTCAGTTTTCCTCCCCTGGTACTCGGGTGCAACATTCCAGACGCTTTACTAACACTCTCCCCACTTGGAAAGTCAGCGCCTTTAAACTCCTGTTTGGCCCAGTTTGCAATTTCTGTGGAAGATGAACAGGAATAGCGAGAACCAATGAGAGGCTAGCTGGAGGTGTCTGGACGGGCAAATTTAACTCTCATTTCCCACCAGGAAGAGGAAATAACCAAAGGCTCAGCGTGCCGTGCCGGAACCAGATTAGGGCCTGAAGCCATCCTGCGGTGTTGCGGCCAGCTCAAAAGAAAGCGAGTTGAAGAAAGGAGCTCAGGGGCACTGTAATTCACAAACCTGCAGAGTTATAAATGACAGCTATCGTCCAAAAATAGACTGAAGTAAGGCTGCCAAGAGGACTTGAAAGCAGGGCAGAATTGCAGGTAACCGATTTCAGGAGGTAGACTGGAATTGCATTGAAAGCATAGGAAAAGAGGCAGAACGTCCACAATGATGCACTTGGCCAAAAAGGGCGTATGCGTTTTTTCCTGAATATATTCAGGAAAAAACGCATACGCCCTTTTTGGCCAACCAAGCAAGCCTGCAAAGGAAATCTGCACTACAATGAAGTCTCACTTCCCCCCGGTCAAAAGGGCCATCTGAAAAAAGTGTAAAATCCAGAAAGGCAGGACAGGCCATGGAGAACTGGGAGCCTTGTTATGCTGAAGGGCGGGATGTAAATTGCCAACAAACACTCGGGAGAAGTGTATGGTGTTTCCTGAAACATCTAAAAAACAAAGCAACAGAGCCTAGGGCACTTCCACTTATGGTCCTATAGCTTAGGGAATTTAAAATCAAAAAGACACAGCCACCCCAAAGTTTTGAACGGCTCTGTTTACAAGAACCTCGTTTACAGTACAAGTTCAACATCGCAGAAAGTGAAAAATGGATAAAAAAGTTGTGGTATTTACTTACAAAGCAATATCACTCAGCAATGAAATCTGTGTCATCAGGACCTTAGCAGCACAATGAGTGGATTCAGGTATGATGATTCTAACTGAAATAAGTCACACAGAAAAAGAAACATCATAAGATATCAGTAATACACGGAATGGAAACTTGGCTACACAGGAACTGAATTACAGAACAGAACAGGGTCTCAAATTTAGAAAACCAACTTATGCTTGCTTAAGGGGAAAGGTGAGTTGGGGTGCTGCATAAAACCAGAGATTGAAATGAGCACAGATAAAGTTCCTTAAGCCAAATATGGAATAGACAAGAGCTACTCCTTGCTCAACGAAATGGACTCAACACCGCATATTAAACGCCTAAGAATGTACCTGACTAGTAAGTATCTTAAAACCTATGGATTGCTATGTCTCCGAAAGAGAATCAAGCATGTGTACAGGGGCATAAACGCAGCAGTGATAGGATTGGAGAGGTTCGGTGAGCAAATGAAGACCCTTTGAAGTCATATTGCATGGTACCCATTCCACGGGTTTCAAATACACAGGTTTAAGGTATTCTTCCTTCAGCTAAAACATGCATGTGGAACCCAAGTATGATCAACCATGTGAACGGGAGACGTGTTCAAATATGTCTCAGTTTTCCTCCCCTGGTACTCGGGTGCAACATTCCAGACGCTTTACTAACACTCTCCCCACTTGGAAAGTCAGTCCCTTTAACCTCCTGTTTGGCCCAGTTTGCAATTTCTGCGGAAGATGAACAGGAATAGCGAGAACCAATGAGAGACTAGCTGGAGGTGTCTGGACGGGCAAATTTAACTCTCATTTCCCACCAGGAAGAGGAAATAACCAAAGGCTCAGCGTGCCGTGCCGGAACCAGATTAGGGCCTGAAGACATCCTGCGGTGTTGCGGCCAGGTCACAAGAAAGCGAGTTGAAGAAAGGAGCTCAGGGGCACTGTAATTCACAAACCTGCAGAGTTATAAATGACAGCTATCGTCCAAAAATAGACTGAAGTAAGGCTGCCAAGAGGACTTGAAAGCGGGGCAGAATTGCAGGAAACCGATTTCAGGAGGTAGACTGGAATTGCATTGAAAGCATAGGAAAAGAGGCAGAACGTCCACAATGATGCACTTGGCCAAAAAGGGCGTATGCGTTTTTTCCTGAATATATTCAGGAAAAAACGCATACGCCCTTTTTGGCCAACCAAGCAAGCTTGCAAAGGAAATCTGCACTACAATGAAGTCTCACTTCCCCCCGGTCAAAAGGGCCATCTGAAAAAAGTGTAAAATCCAGAAAGGCAGGACAAGCCATGGAGAACTGGGAGCCTTGTTATGCTGAAGGGCGGGATGTAAATTGCCAACAAACACTCGGGATAAGTGTATGGTGTTTCCTGAAACATCTAAAAAACAAAGCAACAGAGCCTAGGGCACTTCCACTTATGGTCCTATAGCTTAGGGAATTTAAAATCAAAAAGACACAGCCACCCCAAAGTTTCGAACGGCTCTGTTTACAAGAACCTCGTTTACAGTACAAGTTCAACATCGCAGAAAGTGAAAAATGGATAAAGAACTTGTGGTACTTACGTACAATGCAGTATCACTCAGCAATGAAATCTATGTCATCAGGCCCTTAGCAGCATAATGAGTGGATTTAGGTACGATGATTCTAACTGAAATAAGTCACACAGAAAAAGAAACATCATAAGATATCACTAATACACGGAATGTAAACTTGGCTACACAGGAACTGAATTACAGAACAGAACAGGGTCTCAAATTTAGAAAACCAACTTATGCTTGCTTAAGTGGAAAGGTGAGTTGCGGTGCTGCATAAAACCAGAGATTGAAATGAGCACAGATAAAGTTCCTTAAGCCAAATATGGAATAGACAAGAGCTACTCCTTGCTCAACGAAATGGACTCAACACCGCATATTAAACGCCTAAGAATGTACGTGACTAGTAAGTATCTTAAAACCTATGGATTGCTATGTCTCCGAAAGAGAATCAAGCATGTGTACAGGGGCATAAACGCAGCAGTGATAGGATTGGAGAGGTTCGGTGAGCAAATGAAGACCCTTTGAAGTCATATTGCATGGTACCCATTCCACGGGTTTCAACTACCCAGGTTTTAGGTATTCTTCCTTCAGCTAAAACATGCATGTGGAACCCAAGTATGATCAACCATGTGAACGGGAGACGTGTTCAAATATGTCTCAGTTTTCGTACCCTGGTACTCGGGTGCAACATTCCAGACGCTTTACTAACACTCTCCCCACTTGGAAAGTCAGCGCCTTTAACCTCCTGTTTGTCCCAATTTGCAATTTCTGTGGAAGATGAACAGGAATAGCGAGAACCAATGAGAGACTAGCTGGAGGTGTCTGGATGGGCAAATTTAACTCTCATTTCCCACCAGGAAGAGGAAATAACCAAAGGCTCAGCGTGCCGTGCCGGAACCAGATTAGGGCCTGAAGCCATCCAGCGGTGTTGCGGCCAGCTCAAAAGAAAGCGAGTTGAAGAAAGGAGCTCAGGGGCACTGTAATTCACAAACCTGCAGAGTTATAAATGACAGCTATCGTCCAAAAATAGACTGAAGTAAGGCTGCCAAGAGGACTTGAAAGCGGGGCAGAATTGCAGGAAACCGATTTCAGGAGGTAGACTGGAATTGCATTGAAAGCATAGGAAAAGAGGCAGAACGTCCACAATGATGCACTTGGCCAAAAAGGGCGTATGCGTTTTTTCCTGAATATATTCAGGAAAAAACGCATACGCCCTTTTTGGCCAACCAAGCAAGCTTGCAAAGGAAATCTGCACTACAATGAAGTCTCACTTCCCCCCAGTCAAAAGGGCCATCTGAAAAAAGTGTAAAATCCAGAAAGGCAGGACACGCCATGGAGAACTGGGAGCCTTGTTATGCTGAAGGGCGGGATGTAAATTGACAACAAACACTCGGGAGAAGTGTATGGTGTTTCCTGAAACATCTAAAAAACAAAGCAACAGAGCCTAGGGCACTTCCACTTATGGTCCTATAGCTTAGGGAATTTAAAATCAAAAAGACACAGCCACCCCAAAGTTTCGAACGGCTCTGTTTACAAGAACCTCGTTTACAGTAGAAGTTCAACATCGCAGAAATTGAAAAATGGATAAAGAACTTGTGGTACTTACGTACAATGCAGTATCACTCAGCAATGAAATCTATGTCATCAGGCCCGTAGCAGCATAATGAGTGGATTCAGGTACGATGATTCTAACTGAAATAAGTCACACAGAAAAAGAAACATCATAAGATATCAGTAATACCCGGAATGGAAACTTGGCTACACAGGAACTGAATTACAGAACAGAACAGGGTCGCAAATTTAGAAAACCAACTTATGCTTGCTTAAGGGTAAAGGAGAGTTGGGGTGCTGCATAAAACCAGAGATTGAAATGAGCACAGATAAAGTTCCTTAAGCCAAATATGGAATAGACAAGAGCTACTCCTTGCTCAACGAAATGGACTCAACACCGCATATTAAATGCCTAAGAATGTACTTGACTAGTAAGTATCTTAAAACCTATGGATTGCTATGTCTCCGAAAGAGAATCAAGCATGTGTACAGGGGCATAAACGCAGCAGTGATAGGCTTAGAGAGGTTCGGTGAGCAAATGAAGACCCTTTGAAATCATATTGCATGGTACCCATTCCACGGGTTTCAACTACCCAGGTTTAAGGTATTCTTCCTTCAGCTAAAACATGCATGTGGAACCTAGAGTATGATCAACCATGTGATCGGGAGACGTGTTCAAATATGTCTCAGTTTTCGTACCCTGGTACTCGGGTGCAACATTCCAGACGCTTTACTAACACTCTCCCCACTTGGAGAGTCAGTCCCTTTAACCTCCTGTTTGGCCCAGTTTGCAATTTCTGTGGAAGATGAACAGGAATAGCGAGAACCAATGAGAGACTAGCTGGAGGTGTCTGGATGGGCAAATTTAACTCTCATTTCCCACCAGGAAGAGGAATTAACCAAAGGCTCAGCGTGCCGTGCCAGAACCAGATTAGGGCCTGAAGACATCCTGCGGTGTTGCGGCCAGGTCACAAGAAAGCGAGTTGAAGAAAGGAGCTCAGGGGCACTGTAATTCACAAACCTGCAGAGTTATAAATGGCAGCTATCGTCCAAAAATAGACTGAAGTAAGGCTGCCAAGAGGACTTGAAAGCAGGGCAGAATTGCAGGAAACCGATTTCAGGAGGTAGACTGGAATTGCATTGAAAGCATAGGAAAAGAGGCAGAACGTCCACAATGATGCACTTGGCCAAAAAGGGCGTATGCGTTTTTTCCTGAATATATTCAGGAAAAAACGCATACGCCCTTTTTGGCCAACCAAGCAAGCTTGCAAAGGAAATCTGCACTACAATGAAGTCTCACTTCCCCCCGGTCAAAAGGGCCATCTGAAAAAAGTGTAAAATCCAGAAAGGCAGGACAGGCCATGGAGAACTGGGAGCCTTGTTATGCTGATGGGCGGGATGTAAATTGCCAACAACCACTCGGGAGAAGTGTATGGTGTTTCCTGAAACATCTAAAAAACAAAGCAACAGAGCCTAGGGCACTTCCACTTATGGTCCTATAGCTTAGGGAATTTAAAATCAAAAAGACAGAGCCACCCCAAAGTTTGGAATGGCTCTGTTTACAAGAACCTCGTTTACAGTACAAGTTCAACATCGCAGAAATTGAAAAATGGATAAAGAAGTTGTGGTATTTACTTACAAAGCAATATCACTCAGCAATGAAATCTGTGTCATCAGGCCCTTAGCAGCACAATGAGTGGATTCAGGTATGATGATTCTAACTGAAATAAGTCACACAGAAAAAGAAACATCATAAGATATCAGTAATACACGGAATGTAAACTTGGCTACACAGGAACTGAATTACAGAACAGAACAGGGTCTCAAATTTAGAAAACCAACTTATGCTTGCTTAAGGGGAAAGGTGAGTTGGGGTGCTGCATAAAACCAGAGATTGAAATGAGCACAGATAAAGTTCCTTAAGCCAAATATGGAATAGACAAGAGCTACTCCTTGCTCAACGAAATGGACTCAACACCGCATATTAAACGCCTAAGAATGTACCTGACTAGTAAGTATCTTAAAACCTATGGATTGCTATGTCTCCGAAACAGAATCAAGCATGTGTACAGGGGCATAAACGCAGCAGTGATAGGATTGGAGAGGTTCGGTGAGCAAATGAAGACCCTTTGAAGTCATATTGCATGGTACCCATTCCACGGGTTTCAACTACCCAGGTTTTAGGTATTCTTCCTTCAGCTAAAACATGCATGTGGAACCTAGAGTATGATCAACCATGTGAACGGGAGACGTGTTCAAATATGTCTCAGTTTTCCTCCCCTGGTACTCGGGTGCAACATTCCAGACGCTTTACTAACACTCTCCCCACTTGGAGAGTCAGTCCCTTTAACCTCCTGTTTGGCCCAGTTTGCAATTTCTGTGGAAGATGAACAGGAATAGCGAGAACCAATGAGAGACTAGCTGGAGGTGTCTGGATGGACAAATTTAACTCTCATTTCCCACCAGGAAGAGGAATTAACCAAAGGCTCAGCGTGCCGTGCCAGAACCAGATTAGGGCCTGAAGACATCCTGCGGTGTTGCGGCCAGGTCACAAGAAAGCGAGTTGAAGAAAGGAGCTCAGGGGCACTGTAATTCACAAACCTGCAGAGTTATAAATGACAGCTATCGTCCAAAAATAGACTGAAGTAAGGCTGCCAAGAGGACTTGAAAGCGGGGCAGAATTGCAGGAAACCGATTTCAGGAGGTAGACTGGAATTGCATTGAAAGCATAGGAAAAGAGGCAGAACGTCCACAATGATGCACTTGGCCAAAAAGGGCGTATGCGTTTTTTCCTGAATATATTCAGGAAAAAACGCATACGCCCTTTTTGGCCAAGCAAGCAAGCTTGCAAAGGAAATCTGCACTACAATGAAGTCTCACTTCCCCCCGGTCAAAAGGGCCATCTGAAAAAAGTGTAAAATCCAGAAAGGCAGGACAGGCCATGGAGAACTGGGAGCCTTGTTATGCTGATGGGCGGGATGTAAATTGCCAACAACCACTCGGGAGAAGTGTATGGTGTTTCCTGAAACATCTAAAAAACAAAGCAACAGAGCCTAGGGCACTTCCACTTATGGTCCTATAGCTTAGGGAATTTAAAATCAAAAAGACACAGCCACCCCAAAGTTTGGAACGGCTCTGTTTACAAGAACCTCGTTTACAGTACAAGTTCAACATCGCAGAAAGTGAAAAATGGATAAAGAAGTTGTGGTATTTACTTACAAAGCAATATCACTCAGCAATGAAATCTGTGTCATCAGGCCCTTAGCAGCACAATGAGTGGATTCAGGTATGATGATTCTAACTGAAATAAGTCACACAGAAAAAGAAACATCATAAGATATCAGTAATACACGGAATGTAAACTTGGCTACACAGGAACTGAATTACAGAACAGAACAGTGTCTCAAATTTAGAAAACCAACTTATGCTTGCTTAAGGCGAAAGGTGAGTTGGGGTGCTGCATAAAACCAGAGATTGAAATGAGCACAGATAAAGTTCCTTAAGCCAAATATGGAATAGACAAGAGCTACTCCTTGCTCAACGAAATGGACTCAACACCGCATATTAAACGCCTAAGAATGTACCTGTCTAGTAAGTATCTTAAAACCTATGGATTGCTATGTCTCCGAAAGAGAATCAAGCATGTGTACAGGGGCATAAACGCAGCAGTGATAGGATTGGAGAGGTTCGTGAGCAAATGAAGACCCTTTGAAGTCATATTGCATGGTACCCATTACACGGGTCTCAACTCTCCAGGTTTAAGGTATTCTTCCTTCAGCTAAAACATGCATGTGGAACCCAGAGTATGATCAACCGTGTGAACGGGAGACGTGTTCAAATATGTCTCAGTTTTCCTCCCCTGGTACTCGGGTGCAACGTTCCAGACGCTTTACTAACACTCTCCCGACTTGGAGAGTCAGTCCCTTTAACCTCCTGTTTGGCCCAGTTTGCAATTCCTGCGGAAGATGAACAGGAATAGCGAGAACCAATGAGAGACTAGCTGGAGGTGTCTGGACGGGCAAATTTAACTCTCATTTCCCACCAGGAAGAGGAATTAACCAAAGGCTCAGCGTGCCGTGCCGGAACCAGATTAGGGCCTGAAGCCATCCTACGGTGTTGCGGCCAGCTCACAAGAAAGCGAGTTGTAGAAAGGAGCTCAGGGGCACTGTAATTCACAAACCTGCAGAGTTATAAATGACAGCTATCGTCCAAAAATATACTGAAGTAAGGCTGCCAAGAGGACTTGAAAGCGGGGCAGAATTGCAGGAAACCGATTTCAGGAGGTAGACTGAAATTGCATTGAAAGCATAGGAAAAGAGGCAGAACGTACACAATGATGCACTTGGCCAAAAAGGGCGTATGCATTTTTTCCTGAATATATTCAGGAAAAAACGCATACGCCCTTTTTGGCCAACCAAGCAAGCTTGCCAAGGAAATCTGCACTACAATGAAGTCTCACTTCCACCTGGTCAAAAGGGCCATCTGAAAAAAGTGTAAAATCCATAAAGGCACGACAGGCCATGGAGAACTGGGAGCCTTGTTATGCTGATGGGCGGGATGTAAATTGCCAACAGCCACTCTGGAGAAGTCTATGGTGTTTCCTGAAACATCTAAAAAACAAAGCAACAGAGCCTAGGGCACTTCCACTTATGGTCCTATAGCTTAGGGAAATTAAAATCAAAAAGACACAGCCACCCCAAAGTTTGGGACGCCTCCGTTTATAAGAACCTCGTTTACCGTACAAGTTCAACATCGCAGAAAGTGAAAAATGGATAAAGAACTTGAGGTATTTACTTACAAAGCAATATCACTCAGCAATGAAATCTATGTCATCAGGCCCTTAGCAGCACAATGAGTGGATTCAGGTACGATGATTCTAACTGAAATAAGTCACACAGAAAAAGAAACATCATAAGATATCAGTAATACACGGAATGTAAACTTGGCTACACAGGAACTGCATTCCAAAACAGAACAGGGTCTCAAATTTAGAAAACCAACTTATGCTTGCTTAAAGGTAAAGGTGAGTTGGGGTGCTGCATAAAACCAGAGATTGAAATGAGCACAGATAAAGTTCCTTAAGCCAAATATGGAATAGACAAGAGCTACTCCTTGCTCAACGAAATGGACTCAACACCCCATATTAAACGCCTAAGAATGTACCTGACTACTAAGTATCTTAAAACCTATGGATTGCTATGTCTCCAAAAGAGAATCAAGCGTGTGTACAGGGGCATAAACGCAGCAGTGAAAGGATTGGAGAGGTTCGGTGAGCAAATGAAGACCCTTTGAAGTCATATTGCATGGTACCCATTACACGGGTCTCAACTCTCCAGGTTTTAGGTATTCTTCCTTCAGCTAAAACATGCATGTGGAACCCAGAGTATGATCAACCATGTGAACGGGAGACGTGTTCAAATATGTCTCAGTTTTCCTCCCCTGGTACTCGGGTGCAACATTCCAGACGCTTTACTAACACTCTCCCCACTTGGAGAGTCAGTGCCTTTAACCTCCTGTTTGGCCCAGTTTGCAATTTCTGCGGAAGATGAACAGGAATAGCGAGAACCAATGAGAGGCTAGCTGGAGGTGTCTGAACGGGCAAATTTAACTCTCATTTCCCACCAGGAAGAGGAATGAACCAAAGGCTCAGCGTGCCGGGCCAGAACCAGATTAGGGCCTGAAGCCATCCTGCGGTGTTGCGGCAAGCTCACAAGAAAGCGAGTTGAAGAAAGGAGCTCAGGGGCACTGTAATTCACAAACCTGCAGAGTTATAAATGACAGCTATCGTCCAAAAATAGACTGAAGTAAGGCTGCCAAGCGGACTTGAAAGCGGGGCAGAATTGCAGGAAACCGATTTCAGGAGGTAGACTGGAATTGCATTGAAAGCATAGGAAAAGAGGCAGAACGTCCACAATGATGCACTTGGCCAAAAAGGGCGTATGTGTTTTTTCCTGAATATATTCAGGAAAAAACGCATACGCCCTTTTTGGCCAACCAAGCAAGCTTGCAAAGGAAATCTGCACTACAATGAAGTCTCACTTCCCCCCGGTCAAAAGGGCCATCTGAAAAAAGTGTAAAATCCAGAAAGGCAGGACAGGCCATGGAGAACTGGGAGCCTTGTTATGCTGATGGGCGGGATGTAAATTGCCAACAACCACTCGGGAGAAGTGTATGGTGTTTCCTGAAACATCTAAAAAACAAAGCAACAGAGCCTAGGGCACTTCCACTTATGGTCCTATAGCTTAGGGAAATTAAAATCAAAAAGACACAGCCACCCCAAAGTTTGGAACGGCTCTGTTTACAAGAACCTCGTTTACAGTACAAGTTCAACATCGCAGAAAGTGAAAAATGGATAAAGAACTTGTGGTACTTACGTACAATGCAGTATCACTCAGCAATGAAATCTATGTCATCAGGCCCGTAGCAGCATAATGAGTGGATTCAGGTACGATGATTCTAACTGAAATAAGTCACACAGAAAAAGAAACATCATAAGATATCAGTAATACACGGAATGTAAACTTGGCTACACAGGAACTGCATTCCAAAACAGAACAGGGTCTCAAATTTAGAAAACCAACTTATGCTTCCTTAAGGGGAAAGGTGAGTTGGGGTGCTGCATAAAACCAGAGATTGAAATGAGCACAGATAAAGTTCCTTAAGCCAAATATGGAATAGACAAGAGCTACTCCTTGCTCAACGAAATGGACTCAACACCCCATATTAAACGCCTAAGAATGTACCTGACTAGTAAGTATCTTAAAACCTATGGATTGCTATGTCTCCGAAAGAGAATCAAGCATGTGTACAGGGGCATAAACGCAGCAGTGATAGGATTGGAGAGGTTCGGTGAGCAAATGAAGACCGTTTGAAGTCATATTGCATGGTACCCATTCCACGGGTTTCAACTACCCAGGTTTAAGGTATTCTTCCTTCAGCTAAAACATGCATGTGGAACCTAGAGTATGATCAACCATGTGATCGGGAGACGTGTTCAAATATGTCTCAGTTTTCGTACCCTGGTACTCGGGTGCAACATTCCAGACGCTTACTAACACTCTCCCCACTTGGAGAGTCAGTCCCTTTAACCTCCTGTTTGGCCCAGTTTGCAATTTCTGTGGAAGATGAACAGGAATAGCGAGAATCAATGAGAGACTAGCTGGAGGTGTCTGGATGGACAAATTTAACTCTCATTTCCCACCAGGAAGAGGAATTAACCAAAGGCTCAGCGTGCCGTGCCAGAACCATATTAGGGCCTGAAGACATCCTGCGGTGTTGCGGCCAGGTCACAAGAAAGCGAGTTGAAGAAAGGAGCTCAGGGGCACTGTAATTCACAAACCTGCAGAGTTATAAATGACAGCTATCGTCCAAAAATAGACTGAAGTAAGGCTGCCAAGAGGACTTGAAAGCGGGGCAGAATTGCAGGAAACCGATTTCAGGAGGTAGACTGGAATTGCATTGAAAGCATAGGAAAAGAGGCAGAACGTCCACAATGATGCACTTGGCCAAAAAGGGCGTATGCGTTTTTTCCTGAATATATTCAGGGAAAAACGCATACGCCCTTTTTGGCCAACCAAGCAAACGTGCAAAGGAAATCTGCACTACAATGAAGTCTCACTTCCCCCCGGTCAAAAGGGCCATCTGAAAAAAGTGTAAAATCCAGAAAGGCAGGACAGGCCATGGAGAACTGGGAGCCTTGTTATGCTGATGGGCGGGATGTAAATTGCCAACAACCACTCGGGAGAAGTGTATGGTGTTTCCTGAAACATCTAAAAAACAAAGCAACAGAACCTAGGGCACTTCCACTTATGGTCCTATAGCTTAGGGAAATTAAAATCAAAAAGACACAGCCACCCCAAAGTTTGGAACGGCTCTGTTTACAAGAACCTCGTTTACAGTACAAGTTCAACATCGCAGAAAGTGAAAAATGGATAAAGAAGTTGTGGTATTTACTTACAAAGCAATATCACTCAGCAATGAAATCTGTGTCATCAGGCCCTTAGCAGCACAATGAGTGGATTCAGGTATGATGATTCTAACTGAAGTAAGTCACACAGAAAAAGAAACATCATAAGATATCAGTAATACACGGAATGTAAACTTGGCTACACAGGAACTGAATTACAGAACAGAACAGTGTCTCAAATTTAGAAAACCAACTTATGCTTGCTTAAGGCGAAAGGTGAGTTGGGGTGCTGCATAAAACCAGAGATTGAAATGAGCACAGATAAAGTTCCTTAAGCCAAATATGGAATAGACAAGAGCTACTCCTTGCTCAACGAAATGGACTCAACACCCCATGTTAAACGCCTAAGAATGTACCTGTCTAGTAAGTATCTTAAAACCTATGGATTGCTATGTCTCCGAAAGAGAATCAAGCATGTGTACAGGGGCATAAACGCAGCAGTGATAGGATTGGAGAGGTTCGTGAGCAAATGAAGACCCTTTGAAGTCATATTGCATGGTACCCATTACACGGGTCTCAACTCTCCAGGTTTAAGGTATTCTTCCTTCAGCTAAAACATGCATGTGGAACCCAGAGTATGATCAACCGTGTGAACGGGAGACGTGTTCAAATATGTCTCAGTTTTCCTCCCCTGGTACTCGGGTGCAACATTCCAGACGCTTTACTAACACTCTCCCGACTTGGAGAGTCAGTCCCTTTAACCTCCTGTTTGGCCCAGTTTGCAATTCCTGCGGAAGATGAACAGGAATAGCGAGAACCAATGAGAGACTAGCTGGAGGTGTCTGGACGGGCAAATTTAACTCTCATTTCCCACCAGGAAGAGGAATTAACCAAAGGCTCAGCGTGCCGTGCCGGAACCAGATTAGGGCCTGAAGCCATCCTACGGTGTTGCGGCCAGCTCACAAGAAAGCGAGTTGTAGAAAGGAGCTCAGGGGCACTGTAATTCACAAACCTGCAGAGTTATAAATGACAGCTATCGTCCAAAAATAGACTGAAGTAAGGCTGCCAAGAGGACTTGAAAGCGGGGCAGAATTGCAGGAAACCGATTTCAGGAGGTAGACTGAAATTGCATTGAAAGCATAGGAAAAGAGGCAGAACGTACACAATGATGCACTTGGCCAAAAAGGGCGTATGCGTTTTTTCCTGAATATATTCAGGAAAAAACGCATACGCCCTTTTTGGCCAACCAAGCAAGCTTGCAAAGGAAATCTGCACTACAATGAAGTCTCACTTCCACCTGGTCAAAAGGGCCATCTGAAAAAAGTGTAAAATCCATAAAGGCACGACAGGCCATGGAGAACTGGGAGCCTTCTTATGCTGATGGGCGGGATGTAAATTGCCAACAGCCACTCTGGAGAAGTGTATGGTGTTTCCTGAAACATCTAAAAAACAAAGCAACAGAGCCTAGGGCACTTCCACTTATGGTCCTATAGCTTAGGGAAATTAAAATCAAAAAGACACAGCCACCCCAAAGTTTGGGACGCCTCCGTTTATAAGAACCTCGTTTACCGTACAAGTTCAACATCGCAGAAAGTGAAAAATGGATAAAGAACTTGAGGTATTTACTTACAAAGCAATATCACTCAGCAATGAAATCTATGTCATCAGGCCCTTAGCAGCACAATGAGTGGATTCAGGTACGATGATTCTAACTGAAATAAGTCACACAGAAAAAGAAACATCATAAGATATCAGTAATACACGGAATGTAAACTTGGCTACACAGGAACTGCATTCCAAAACAGAACAGGGTCTCAAATTTAGAAAACCAACTTATGCTTGCTTAAGGGGAAAGGTGAGTTGGGGTGCTGCATAAAACCAGAGATTGAAATGAGCACAGATAAAGTTCCTTAAGCCAAATATGGAATAGACAAGAGCTACTCCTTGCTCAACGAAATGGACTCAACACCGCATATTAAACGCCTAAGAATGTACCTGACTACTAAGTATCTTAAAACCTATGGATTGCTATGTCTCCAAAAGAGAATCAAGCGTGTGTACAGGGGCATAAACGCAGCAGTGATAGGATTGGAGAGGTTCGGTGAGCAAATGAAGACCCTTTGAAGTCATATTGCATGGTACCCATTACACGGGTCTCAACTCTCCAGGTTTTAGGTATTCTTCCTTCAGCTAAAACATGCATGTGGAACCCAGAGTATGATCAACCATGTGAACGGGAGACGTGTTCAAATATGTCTCAGTTTTCCTCCCCTGGTACTCGGGTGCAACATTCCAGACGCTTTACTAACACTCTCCCCACTTGGAGAGTCAGTGCCTTTAACCTCCTGTTTGGCCCAGTTTGCAATTTCTGCGGAAGATGAACAGGAATAGCGAGAACCAATGAGAGGCTAGCTGGAGGTGTCTGAACGGGCAAATTTAACTCTCATTTCCCACCAGGAAGAGGAATGAACCAAAGGCTCAGCGTGCCGGGCCAGAACCAGATTAGGGCCTGAAGCCATCCTGCGGTGTTGCGGCCAGCTCACAAGAAAGCGAGTTGAAGAAAGGAGCTCAGGGGCACTGTAATTCACAAACCTGCAGAGTTATAAATGACAGCTATCGTCCAAAAATAGACTGAAGTAAGGCTGCCAAGAGGACTTGAAAGCGGGGCAGAATTGCAGGAAACCGATTTCAGGAGGTAGACTGGAATTGCATTGAAAGCATAGGAAAAGAGGCAGAACGTCCACAATGATGCACTTGGCCAAAAAGGGCGTATGCGTTTTTTCCTGAATATATTCAGGAAAAAACGCATACGCCCTTTTTGGCCAACCAAGCAAGCTTGCAAAGGAAATCTGCACTACAATGAAGTCTCACTTCTCCCCGGTCAAAAGGGCCATCTGAAAAAAGTGTAAAATCCAGAAAGGCAGGACAGGCCATGGAGAACTGGGAGCCTTGTTATGCTGATGGGCGGGATGTAAATTGCCAACAACCACTCGGGAGAAGTGTATGGTGTTTCCTGAAACATCTAAAAAACAAAGCAACAGAACCTAGGACACTTCCACTTATGGTCCTATAGCTTAGGGAAATTAAAATCAAAAAGACACAGCCACCCCAAAGTTTGGAACGGCTCTGTTTACAAGAACCTCGTTTACAGTACAAGTTCAACATCGCAGAAAGTGTAAAATGGATAAAGAAGTTGTGGTATTTACTTACAAAGCAATATCACTCAGCAATGAAATTTGTGTCATCAGGCACTTAGCAGCACAATGAGTGGATTCAGGTATGATGATTCTAACTGAAATAAGTCACACAGAAAAAGAAACATCATAAGATATCAGTAATACACGGAATGTAAACTTGGCTACACAGGAACTGAATTACAGAACAGAACAGGGTCTCAAATTCAGAAAACCAACTTATTCTTGCTTAAGGGTAAAGGTGAGTTGGGGTGCTGCATAAAACCAGAGATTGAAATGAGCACAGATAAAGTTCCTTAAGCCAAATATGGAATAGACAAGAGCTACTCCTTGCTCAACGAAATGGACTCAACACCGCATATTAAACGCCTAAGAATGTACCTGTCTAGTAAGTATCTTAAAACCTATGGATTGCTATGTCTCCGAAAGAGAATCAAGCATGTGTACAGGGGCATAAACGCAGCAGTGATAGGATTGGAGAGGTTCGTGAGCAAATGAAGACCCTTTGAAGTCATATTGCATGGTACCCATTACACGGGTCTCAACTCTCCAGGTTTAAGGTATTCTTCCTTCAGCTAAAACATGCATGTGGAACCCAGAGTATGATCAACCGTGTGAACGGGAGACGTGTTCAAATATGTCTCAGTTTTCCTCCCCTGGTACTCGGGTGCAACATTCCAGACGCTTTACTAACACTCTCCCGACTTGGAGAGTCAGTCCCTTTAACCTCCTGTTTGGCCCAGTTTGCAATTCCTGCGGAAGATGAACAGGAATAGCGAGAACCAATGAGAGACTAGCTGGAGGTGTCTGGACGGGCAAATTTAACTCTCATTTCCCACCAGGAAGAGGAATTAACCAAAGGCTCAGCGTGCCGTGCCGGAACCAGATTAGGGCCTGAAGCCATCCTACGGTGTTGCGGCCAGCTCACAAGAAAGCGAGTTGTAGAAAGGAGCTCAGGGGCACTGTAATTCACAAACCTGCAGAGTTATAAATGACAGCTATCGTCCAAAAATATACTGAAGTAAGGCTGCCAAGAGGACTTGAAAGCGGGGCAGAATTGCAGGAAACCGATTTCAGGAGGTAGACTGAAATTGCATTGAAAGCATAGGAAAAGAGGCAGAACGTACACAATGATGCACTTGGCCAAAAAGGGCGTATGCGTTTTTTCCTGAATATATTCAGGAAAAAACGCATACGCCCTTTTTGGCCAACCAAGCAAGCTTGCCAAGGAAATCTGCACTACAATGAAGTCTCACTTCCCCCCGGTCAAAAGGGCCATCTGAAAAAAGTGTAAAATCCAGAAAGGCAGGACAGGCCATGGAGAACTGGGAGCCTTGTTATGCTGATGGGCGGGATGTAAATTGCCAACAGCCACTCTGGAGAAGTGTATGGTGTTTCCTGAAACATCTAAAAAACAAAGCAACAGAGCCTAGGGCACTTCCACTTATGGTCCTATAGCTTAGGGAAATTAAAATCAAAAAGACACAGCCACCCCAAAGTTTGGGACGCCTCCGTTTATAAGAACATCGTTTACCGTACAAGTTCAACATCGCAGAAAGTGAAAAATGGATAAAGAACTTGAGGTATTTACTTACAAAGCAATATCACTCAGCAATGAAATCTATGTCATCAGGCCCTTAGCAGCACAATGAGTGGATTCAGGTACGATGATTCTAACTGAAATAAGTCACACAGAAAAAGAAACATCATAAGATATCAGTAATACACGGAATGTAAACTTGGCTACACAGGAACTGAATTACAGAACAGAACAGGGTCTCAAATTTAGAAAACCAACTTATGCTTGCTTAAAGGTAAAGGTGAGTTGGGGTGCTGCATAAAACCAGAGATTGAAATGAGCACAGATAAAGTTCCTTAAGCCAAATATGGAATAGACAAGAGCTACTCCTTGCTCAACGAAATGGACTCAACACCCCATATTAAACGCCTAAGAATGTACCTGACTACTAAGTATCTTAAAACCTATGGATTGCTATGTCTCCAAAAGAGAATCAAGCGTGTGTACAGGGGCATAAACGCAGCAGTGAAAGGATTGGAGAGGTTCGGTGAGCAAATGAAGACCCTTTGAAGTCATATTGCATGGTACCCATTACACGGGTCTCAACTCTCCAGGTTTTAGGTATTCTTCCTTCAGCTAAAACATGCATGTGGAACCCAGAGTATGATCAACCGTGTGAACGGGAGACGTGTTCAAATATGTCTCAGTTTTCCTCCCCTGGTACTCGGGTGCAACATTCCAGACGCTTTACTAACACTCTCCCCACTTGGAGAGTCAGTGCCTTTAACCTCCTGTTTGGCCCAGTTTGCAATTTCTGCGGAAGATGAACAGGAATAGCGAGAACCAATGAGAGGCTAGCTGGAGGTGTCTGAACGGGCAAATTTAACTCTCATTTCCCACCAGGAAGAGGAATGAACCAAAGGCTCAGCGTGCCGGGCCAGAACCAGATTAGGGCCTGAAGCCATCCTGCGGTGTTGCGGCAAGCTCACAAGAAAGCGAGTTGAAGAAAGGAGCTCAGGGGCACTGTAATTCACAAACCTGCAGAGTTATAAATGACAGCTATCGTCCAAAAATAGACTGAAGTAAGGCTGCCAAGAGGACTTGAAAGCGGGGCAGAATTGCAGGAAACCGATTTCAGGAGGTAGACTGGAATTGCATTGAAAGCATAGGAAAAGAGGCAGAACGTCCACAATGATGCACTTGGCCAAAAAGGGCGTATGTGTTTTTTCCTGAATATATTCAGGAAAAAACGCATACGCCCTTTTTGGCCAACCAAGCAAGCTTGCAAAGGAAATCTGCACTACAATGAAGTCTCACTTCCCCCCGGTCAAAAGGGCCATCTGAAAAAAGTGTAAAATCCAGAAAGGCAGGACAGGCCATGGAGAACTGGGAGCCTTGTTATGCTGATGGGCGGGATGTAAATTGCCAACAACCACTCGGGAGAAGTGTATGGTGTTTCCTGAAACATCTAAAAAACAAAGCAACAGAGCCTAGGGCACTTCCACTTATGGTCCTATAGCTTAGGGAAATTAAAATCAAAAAGACACAGCCACCCCAAAGTTTGGAACGGCTCTGTTTACAAGAACCTCGTTTACAGTACAAGTTCAACATCGCAGAAAGTGAAAAATGGATAAAGAACTTGTGGTACTTACGTACAATGCAGTATCACTCAGCAATGAAATCTATGTCATCAGGCCCGTAGCAGCATAATGAGTGGATTCAGGTACGATGATTCTAACTGAAATAAGTCACACAGAAAAAGAAACATCATAAGATATCAGTAATACACGGAATGTAAACTTGGCTACACAGGAACTGCATTCCAAAACAGAACAGGGTCTCAAATTTAGAAAACCAACTTATGCTTCCTTAAGGGGAAAGGTGAGTTGGGGTGCTGCATAAAACCAGAGATTGAAATGAGCACAGATAAAGTTCCTTAAGCCAAATATGGAATAGACAAGAGCTACTCCTTGCTCAACGAAATGGACTCAACACCCCATATTAAACGCCTAAGAATGTACCTGACTAGTAAGTATCTTAAAACCTATGGATTGCTATGTCTCCGAAAGAGAATCAAGCATGTGTACAGGGGCATAAACGCAGCAGTGATAGGATTGGAGAGGTTCGGTGAGCAAATGAAGACCGTTTGAAGTCATATTGCATGGTACCCATTCCACGGGTTTCAACTACCCAGGTTTAAGGTATTCTTCCTTCAGCTAAAACATGCATGTGGAACCTAGAGTATGATCAACCATGTGATCGGGAGACGTGTTCAAATATGTCTCAGTTTTCGTACCCTGGTACTCGGGTGCAACATTCCAGACGCTTACTAACACTCTCCCCACTTGGAGAGTCAGTCCCTTTAACCTCCTGTTTGGCCCAGTTTGCAATTTCTGTGGAAGATGAACAGGAATAGCGAGAATCAATGAGAGACTAGCTGGAGGTGTCTGGATGGACAAATTTAACTCTCATTTCCCACCAGGAAGAGGAATTAACCAAAGGCTCAGCGTGCCGTGCCAGAACCATATTAGGGCCTGAAGACATCCTGCGGTGTTGCGGCCAGGTCACAAGAAAGCGAGTTGAAGAAAGGAGCTCAGGGGCACTGTAATTCACAAACCTGCAGAGTTATAAATGACAGCTATCGTCCAAAAATAGACTGAAGTAAGGCTGCCAAGAGGACTTGAAAGCGGGGCAGAATTGCAGGAAACCGATTTCAGGAGGTAGACTGGAATTGCATTGAAAGCATAGGAAAAGAGGCAGAACGTCCACAATGATGCACTTGGCCAAAAAGGGCGTATGCGTTTTTTCCTGAATATATTCAGGGAAAAACGCATACGCCCTTTTTGGCCAACCAAGCAAACGTGCAAAGGAAATCTGCACTACAATGAAGTCTCACTTCCCCCCGGTCAAAAGGGCCATCTGAAAAAAGTGTAAAATCCAGAAAGGCAGGACAGGCCATGGAGAACTGGGAGCCTTGTTATGCTGATGGGCGGGATGTAAATTGCCAACAACCACTCGGGAGAAGTGTATGGTGTTTCCTGAAACATCTAAAAAACAAAGCAACAGAACCTAGGGCACTTCCACTTATGGTCCTATAGCTTAGGGAAATTAAAATCAAAAAGACACAGCCACCCCAAAGTTTGGAACGGCTCTGTTTACAAGAACCTCGTTTACAGTACAAGTTCAACATCGCAGAAAGTGAAAAATGGATAAAGAAGTTGTGGTATTTACTTACAAAGCAATATCACTCAGCAATGAAATCTGTGTCATCAGGCCCTTAGCAGCACAATGAGTGGATTCAGGTATGATGATTCTAACTGAAGTAAGTCACACAGAAAAAGAAACATCATAAGATATCAGTAATACACGGAATGTAAACTTGGCTACACAGGAACTGAATTACAGAACAGAACAGTGTCTCAAATTTAGAAAACCAACTTATGCTTGCTTAAGGCGAAAGGTGAGTTGGGGTGCTGCATAAAACCAGAGATTGAAATGAGCACAGATAAAGTTCCTTAAGCCAAATATGGAATAGACAAGAGCTACTCCTTGCTCAACGAAATGGACTCAACACCCCATGTTAAACGCCTAAGAATGTACCTGTCTAGTAAGTATCTTAAAACCTATGGATTGCTATGTCTCCGAAAGAGAATCAAGCATGTGTACAGGGGCATAAACGCAGCAGTGATAGGATTGGAGAGGTTCGTGAGCAAATGAAGACCCTTTGAAGTCATATTGCATGGTACCCATTACACGGGTCTCAACTCTCCAGGTTTAAGGTATTCTTCCTTCAGCTAAAACATGCATGTGGAACCCAGAGTATGATCAACCGTGTGAACGGGAGACGTGTTCAAATATGTCTCAGTTTTCCTCCCCTGGTACTCGGGTGCAACATTCCAGACGCTTTACTAACACTCTCCCGACTTGGAGAGTCAGTCCCTTTAACCTCCTGTTTGGCCCAGTTTGCAATTCCTGCGGAAGATGAACAGGAATAGCGAGAACCAATGAGAGACTAGCTGGAGGTGTCTGGACGGGCAAATTTAACTCTCATTTCCCACCAGGAAGAGGAATTAACCAAAGGCTCAGCGTGCCGTGCCGGAACCAGATTAGGGCCTGAAGCCATCCTACGGTGTTGCGGCCAGCTCACAAGAAAGCGAGTTGTAGAAAGGAGCTCAGGGGCACTGTAATTCACAAACCTGCAGAGTTATAAATGACAGCTATCGTCCAAAAATAGACTGAAGTAAGGCTGCCAAGAGGACTTGAAAGCGGGGCAGAATTGCAGGAAACCGATTTCAGGAGGTAGACTGAAATTGCATTGAAAGCATAGGAAAAGAGGCAGAACGTACACAATGATGCACTTGGCCAAAAAGGGCGTATGCGTTTTTTCCTGAATATATTCAGGAAAAAACGCATACGCCCTTTTTGGCCAACCAAGCAAGCTTGCAAAGGAAATCTGCACTACAATGAAGTCTCACTTCCACCTGGTCAAAAGGGCCATCTGAAAAAAGTGTAAAATCCATAAAGGCACGACAGGCCATGGAGAACTGGGAGCCTTCTTATGCTGATGGGCGGGATGTAAATTGCCAACAGCCACTCTGGAGAAGTGTATGGTGTTTCCTGAAACATCTAAAAAACAAAGCAACAGAGCCTAGGGCACTTCCACTTATGGTCCTATAGCTTAGGGAAATTAAAATCAAAAAGACACAGCCACCCCAAAGTTTGGGACGCCTCCGTTTATAAGAACCTCGTTTACCGTACAAGTTCAACATCGCAGAAAGTGAAAAATGGATAAAGAACTTGAGGTATTTACTTACAAAGCAATATCACTCAGCAATGAAATCTATGTCATCAGGCCCTTAGCAGCACAATGAGTGGATTCAGGTACGATGATTCTAACTGAAATAAGTCACACAGAAAAAGAAACATCATAAGATATCAGTAATACACGGAATGTAAACTTGGCTACACAGGAACTGCATTCCAAAACAGAACAGGGTCTCAAATTTAGAAAACCAACTTATGCTTGCTTAAGGGGAAAGGTGAGTTGGGGTGCTGCATAAAACCAGAGATTGAAATGAGCACAGATAAAGTTCCTTAAGCCAAATATGGAATAGACAAGAGCTACTCCTTGCTCAACGAAATGGACTCAACACCGCATATTAAACGCCTAAGAATGTACCTGACTACTAAGTATCTTAAAACCTATGGATTGCTATGTCTCCAAAAGAGAATCAAGCGTGTGTACAGGGGCATAAACGCAGCAGTGATAGGATTGGAGAGGTTCGGTGAGCAAATGAAGACCCTTTGAAGTCATATTGCATGGTACCCATTACACGGGTCTCAACTCTCCAGGTTTTAGGTATTCTTCCTTCAGCTAAAACATGCATGTGGAACCCAGAGTATGATCAACCATGTGAACGGGAGACGTGTTCAAATATGTCTCAGTTTTCCTCCCCTGGTACTCGGGTGCAACATTCCAGACGCTTTACTAACACTCTCCCCACTTGGAGAGTCAGTGCCTTTAACCTCCTGTTTGGCCCAGTTTGCAATTTCTGCGGAAGATGAACAGGAATAGCGAGAACCAATGAGAGGCTAGCTGGAGGTGTCTGAACGGGCAAATTTAACTCTCATTTCCCACCAGGAAGAGGAATGAACCAAAGGCTCAGCGTGCCGGGCCAGAACCAGATTAGGGCCTGAAGCCATCCTGCGGTGTTGCGGCCAGCTCACAAGAAAGCGAGTTGAAGAAAGGAGCTCAGGGGCACTGTAATTCACAAACCTGCAGAGTTATAAATGACAGCTATCGTCCAAAAATAGACTGAAGTAAGGCTGCCAAGAGGACTTGAAAGCGGGGCAGAATTGCAGGAAACCGATTTCAGGAGGTAGACTGGAATTGCATTGAAAGCATAGGAAAAGAGGCAGAACGTCCACAATGATGCACTTGGCCAAAAAGGGCGTATGCGTTTTTTCCTGAATATATTCAGGAAAAAACGCATACGCCCTTTTTGGCCAACCAAGCAAGCTTGCAAAGGAAATCTGCACTACAATGAAGTCTCACTTCTCCCCGGTCAAAAGGGCCATCTGAAAAAAGTGTAAAATCCAGAAAGGCAGGACAGGCCATGGAGAACTGGGAGCCTTGTTATGCTGATGGGCGGGATGTAAATTGCCAACAACCACTCGGGAGAAGTGTATGGTGTTTCCTGAAACATCTAAAAAACAAAGCAACAGAACCTAGGACACTTCCACTTATGGTCCTATAGCTTAGGGAAATTAAAATCAAAAAGACACAGCCACCCCAAAGTTTGGAACGGCTCTGTTTACAAGAACCTCGTTTACAGTACAAGTTCAACATCGCAGAAAGTGTAAAATGGATAAAGAAGTTGTGGTATTTACTTACAAAGCAATATCACTCAGCAATGAAATTTGTGTCATCAGGCACTTAGCAGCACAATGAGTGGATTCAGGTATGATGATTCTAACTGAAATAAGTCACACAGAAAAAGAAACATCATAAGATATCAGTAATACACGGAATGTAAACTTGGCTACACAGGAACTGAATTACAGAACAGAACAGGGTCTCAAATTCAGAAAACCAACTTATTCTTGCTTAAGGGTAAAGGTGAGTTGGGGTGCTGCATAAAACCAGAGATTGAAATGAGCACAGATAAAGTTCCTTAAGCCAAATATGGAATAGACAAGAGCTACTCCTTGCTCAACGAAATGGACTCAACACCGCATATTAAACGCCTAAGAATGTACCTGTCTAGTAAGTATCTTAAAACCTATGCATTGCTATGTCTCCGAAAGAGAATCAAGCATGTGTACAGGGGCATAAACGCAGCAGTGATAGGATTGGAGAGGTTCGTGAGCAAATGAAGACCCTTTGAAGTCATATTGCATGGTACCCATTACACGGGTCTCAACTCTCCAGGTTTAAGGTATTCTTCCTTCAGCTAAAACATGCATGTGGAACCCAGAGTATGATCAACCGTGTGAACGGGAGACGTGTTCAAATATGTCTCAGTTTTCCTCCCCTGGTACTCGGGTGCAACATTCCAGACGCTTTACTAACACTCTCCCGACTTGGAGAGTCAGTCCCTTTAACCTCCTGTTTGGCCCAGTTTGCAATTCCTGCGGAAGATGAACAGGAATAGCGAGAACCAATGAGAGACTAGCTGGAGGTGTCTGGACGGGCAAATTTAACTCTCATTTCCCACCAGGAAGAGGAATTAACCAAAGGCTCAGCGTGCCGTGCCGGAACCAGATTAGGGCCTGAAGCCATCCTACGGTGTTGCGGCCAGCTCACAAGAAAGCGAGTTGTAGAAAGGAGCTCAGGGGCACTGTAATTCACAAACCTGCAGAGTTATAAATGACAGCTATCGTCCAAAAATATACTGAAGTAAGGCTGCCAAGAGGACTTGAAAGCGGGGCAGAATTGCAGGAAACCGATTTCAGGAGGTAGACTGAAATTGCATTGAAAGCATAGGAAAAGAGGCAGAACGTACACAATGATGCACTTGGCCAAAAAGGGCGTATGCATTTTTTCCTGAATATATTCAGGAAAAAACGCATACGCCCTTTTTGGCCAACCAAGCAAGCTTGCAAAGGAAATCTGCACTACAATGAAGTCTCACTTCCCCCCGGTCAAAAGGGCCATCTGAAAAAAGTGTAAAATCCAGAAAGGCAGGACAGGCCATGGAGAACTGGGAGCCTTGTTATGCTGATGGGCGGGATGTAAATTGCCAACAGCCACTCTGGAGAAGTGTATGGTGTTTCCTGAAACATCTAAAAAACAAAGCAACAGAGCCTAGGGCACTTCCACTTATGGTCCTATAGCTTAGGGAAATTAAAATCAAAAAGACACAGCCACCCCAAAGTTTGGGACGCCTCCGTTTATAAGAACATCGTTTACCGTACAAGTTCAACATCGCAGAAAGTGAAAAATGGATAAAGAACTTGAGGTATTTACTTACAAAGCAATATCACTCAGCAATGAAATCTATGTCATCAGGCCCTTAGCAGCACAATGAGTGGATTCAGGTACGATGATTCTAACTGAAATAAGTCACACAGAAAAAGAAACATCATAAGATATCAGTAATACACGGAATGTAAACTTGGCTACACAGGAACTGAATTACAGAACAGAACAGGGTCTCAAATTTAGAAAACCAACTTATGCTTGCTTAAGGGTAAAGGTGAGTTGGGGTGCTGCATAAAACCAGAGATTGAAATGAGCACAGATAAAGTTCCTTAAGCCAAATATGGAATAGACAAGAGCTACTCCTTGCTCAACGAAATGGACTCAACACCGCATATTAAACGCCTAAGAATGTACCTGTCTAGTAAGTATCTTAAAACCTATGGATTGCTATGTCTCCGAAAGAGAATCAAGCATGTGTACAGGGGCATAAACGCAGCAGTGATAGGATTGGAGAGGTTCGTGAGCAAATGAAGACCCTTTGAAGTCATATTGCATGGTACCCATTACACGGGTCTCAACTCTCCAGGTTTAAGGTATTCTTCCTTCAGCTAAAACATGCATGTGGAACCCAGAGTATGATCAACCGTGTGAACGGGAGACGTGTTCAAATATGTCTCAGTTTTCCTCCCCTGGTACTCGGCTGCAACATTCCAGACGCTTTACTAACACTCTCCCGACTTGGAGAGTCAGTCGCTTTAACCTCCTGTTTGGCCCAGTTTGCAATTCCTGCGGAAGATGAACAGGAATAGCGAGAACCAATGAGAGACTAGCTGGAGGTGTCTGGACGGGCAAATTTAACTCTCATTTCCCACCAGGAAGAGGAATTAACCAAAGGCTCAGCGTGCCGTGCCGGAACCAGATTAGGGCCTGAAGCCATCCTACGGTGTTGCGGCCAGCTCACAAGAAAGCGAGTTGAAGAAAGGAGCTCAGGGGCACTGTAATTCACAAACCTGCAGAGTTATAAATGACAGCTATCGTCCAAAAATATACTGAAGTAAGGCTGCCAAGAGGACTTGAAAGCGGGGCAGAATTGCAGGAAACCGATTTCAGGAGGTAGACTGAAATTGCATTGAAAGCATAGGAAAAGAGGCAGAACGTACACAATGATGCACTTGGCCAAAAAGGGCGTATGCGTTTTTTCCTGAATATATTCAGGAAAAAACGCATACGCCCTTTTTGGCCAACCAAGCAAGCTTGCAAAGGAAATCTGCACTACAATGAAGTCTCACTTCCACCTGGTCAAAAGGGCCATCTGAAAAAAGGGTAAAATCCATAAAGGCACGACAGGCCATGGAGAACTGGGAGCCTTCTTATGCTGATGGGCGGGATGTAAATTGCCAACAGCCACTCTGGAGAAGTGTATGGTGTTTCCTGAAACATCTAAAAAACAAAGCAACAGAGCCTAGGGCACTTCCACTTATGGTCCTATAGCTTAGGGAAATTAAAATCAAAAAGACACAGCCACCCCAAAGTTTGGGACGCCTCCGTTTATAAGAACCTCGTTTACCGTACAAGTTCAACATCGCAGAAAGTGAAAAATGGATAAAGAACTTGAGGTATTTACTTACAAAGCAATATCACTCAGCAATGAAATCTGTGTCATCAGGCCCTTAGCAGCACAATGAGTGGATTCAGGTACGATGATTCTAACTGAAATAAGTCACACAGAAAAAGAAACATCATAAGATATCAGTAATACACGGAATGTAAACTTGGCTACACAGGAACTGCATTCCAAAACAGAACAGGGTCTCAAATTTAGAAAACCAACTTATGCTTGCTTAAGGGGAAAGGTGAGTTGGGGTGCTGCATAAAACCAGAGATTGAAATGAGCACAGATAAAGTTCCTTAAGCCAAATATGGAATAGACAAGAGCTACTCCTTGCTCAACGAAATGGACTCAACACCCCATATTAAACGCCTAAGAATGTACCTGACTAGTAAGTATCTTAAAACCTATGGATTGCTATGTCTCCAAAAGAGAATCAAGCGTGTGTACAGGGGCATAAACGCAGCAGTGATAGGATTGGAGAGCTTCGGTGAGCAAATGAAGACCCTTTGAAGTCATATTGCATGGTACCCATTACACGGGTCTCAACTCTCCAGGTTTTAGGTATTCTTCCTTCAGCTAAAACATGCATGTGGAACCCAGAGTATGATCAACCATGTGAACGGGAGACGTGTTCAAATATGTCTCAGTTTTCCTCCCCTGGTACTCGGGTGCAACATTCCAGACGCTTTACTAACACTCTCCCCACTTGGAGAGTCAGCGCCTTTAACCTCCTGTTTGGCCCAGTTTGCAATTTCTGCGGAAGATGAACAGGAATAGCGAGAACCAATGAGAGGCCAGCTGGAGGTGTCTGGACGGGCAAATTTAACTCTCATTTCCCACCAGGAAGAGGAATTAACCAAAGGCTCAGCGTGCCGGGCCGGAACCAGATTAGGGCCTGAAGCCATCCTGCGGTGTTGCGGCCAGGTCACAAGAAAGCGAGTTGAAGAAAGGAGCTCAGGGGCACTGTAATTCACAAACCTGCAGAGTTATAAATGACAGCTATCGTCCAAAAATAGACTGAAGTAAGGCTGCCAAGAGGACTTGAAAGCGGGGCAGAATTGCAGGAAACCGATTTCAGGAGGTAGACTGGAATTGCATTGAAAGCATAGGAAAAGAGGCAGAACGTCCACAATGATGCACTTGGCCAAAAAGGGCGTATGCGTTTTTTCCTGAATATATTCAGGAAAAAACGCATACGCCCTTTTTGGCCAACCAAGCAAGCTTGCAAAGGAAATCTGCACTACAATGAAGTCTCACTTCTCCCCGGTCAAAAGGGCCATCTGAATAAAGTGTAAAATCCAGAAAGGCAGGACAGGCCATGGAGAACTGGGAGCCTTGTTATGCTGATGGGCGGGATGTCAATTGCCAACAGACACTCGGGAGAAGTGTATGGTGTTTCCTGAAACATCTAAAAAACAAAGCAACAGAGCCTAGGGCACTGCCACTTATGGTCCTATAGCTTAGGGAAATTAAAATCAAAAAGACACAGCCACCCCAAAGTTTGGGACGCCTCTGTTTACAAGAACCTCGTTTACAGTACAAGTTCAACATCGCAGAAAGTGAAAAATGGATAAAGAAGTTGTGGTATTTACTTACAAAGCAATATCACTCAGCAATGAAATCTATGTCATCAGGCCCTTAGCATCACAATGAGTGGATTCAGGTATGATGATTCTAACTGAAATAAGTCACACAGAAAAAGAAACATCATAAGATATCAGTAATACACGGAATGTAAACTTAGCTACACAGGAACTGAATTACAGAACAGAACAGGGTCTAAAATTTAGAAAACCAACTTATGCTTGCTTAAGGGTAAAGGTGAGTTGGGGTGCTGCATAAAACCAGAGATTGAAATGAGCACAGATAAAGTTCCTTAAGTCAAATATGGAATAGACAAGAGCTACTCCTTGCTCAACGAAATGGATTCAACACCGCATATTAAACGCCTAAGAATGTACCTGACTAGTAAGTATCGTAAAACCTATGGATTGCTATGTCTCCAAAAGAGAATCAAGCATGTGTACAGGGGCATAAACGCAGCAGTGATAGGATTGGAGAGGTTGGGTGAGCAAATGAAGACCCTTTGAAGTCATATTGCATGGTACCCATTACACGGGTCTCAACTCTCCAGGTTTAAGGTATTCTTCCTTCAGCTAAAACATGCATGTGGAACCCAAGTATGATCAACCATGTGAACGGGAGACGTGTTCAAATATGTCTCAGTTTTCCTCCCCTGGTACTCGGGTGCAACATTCCAGACGCTTTACTAACACTCTCCCCACTTGGAGAGTCAGCGCCTTTAACCTCCTGTTTGGCCCAGTTTGCAATTTCTGCGGAAGATGAACAGGAATAGCGAGAACCAATGAGAGGCTAGCTGGAGGTGTCTGGACGGGCAAATTTAACTCTCATTTCCCACCAGGAAGAGGAAATAACCAAAGGCTCAGCGTGCCGTCCCGGAACCAGATTAGGGCCTGAAGCCATCCTGCGGTGTTGCGGCCAGGTCACAAGAAAGCGAGTTGAAGAAAGGAGCTCAGGGGCACTGTAATTCACAAACCTGCAGAGTTATAAATGACAGCTATCGTCCAAAAATAGACTGAAGTAAGGCTGCCAAGAGGACTTGAAAGCGGGGCAGAATTGCAGGAAACCGATTTCAGGAGGTAGACTGGAATTGCATTGAAAGCATAGGAAAAGAGGCAGAACGTCCACAATGATGCACTTGGCCAAAAAGGGCGTATGCGTTTTTTCCTGAATATATTCAGGAAAAAACGCATACGCCCTTTTTGGCCAACCAAGCAAGCTTGCAAAGGAAATCTGCACTACAATGAAGTCTCACTTCCCCCCGGTCAAAAGGGCCATCTGAAAAAAGTGTAAAATCCAGAAAGGCAGGACAGGCCATGGAGAACTGGGAGCCTTGTTATGCTGATGGGCGGGATGTAAATTGCCAACAACCACTCGGGAGAAGTGTATGGTGTTTCCTGAAACATCTAAAAAACAAAGCAACAGAACCTAGGGCACTTCCACTTATGGTCCTATAGCTTAGGGAAATTAAAATCAAAAAGACACAGCCACCCCAAAGTTTGGAACGGCTCTGTTTACAAGAACCTCGTTTACAGTACAAGTTCAACATCACAGAAAGTGAAAAATGGATAAAGAAGTTGTGGTATTTACTTACAAAGCAATATCACTCAGCAATGAAATCTGTGTCATCAGGCCCTTAGCAGCACAATGAGTGGATTCAGGTATGATGATTCTAACTGAAATAAGTCACACAGAAAAAGAAACATCATAAGATATCAGTAATACACGGAATGTAAACTTGGCTACACAGGAACTGAATTACAGAACAGAACAGGGTCTCAAATTTAGAAAACCAACTTATGCTTTCTTAAGTGTAAAGGTGAGTTGGGGTGCTGCATAAAACCAGAGATTGAAATGAGCACAGATAAAGTTCCTTAAGTCAAATATGGAATAGACAAGAGCTACTCCTTGCTCAACGAAATGGACTCAACACCGCATATTAAACGCCTAAGAATGTACCTGACTAGTAAGTATCTTAAAACCTATGGATTGCTATGTCTCCGAAAGAGAATCAAGCATGTGTACAGGGGCATGAACGCAGCAGTGATAGGATTGGAGAGCTTCGGTGAGCAAATGAAGACCCTTTGAAGTCATATTGCATGGTACCCATTACACGGGTCTTAACTCTCCAGGTTTAAGGTATTCTTCCTTCAGCTAAAACATGCATGTGGAACCCAAGTATGATCAACCATCTGAACGGGAGACGTGTTCAAATATGTCTCAGTTTTCCTCCCCTGGTACTCGGGTGCAACATTCCAGACGCTTTACTAACACTCTCCCCACTTGGAGAGTCAGCGCCTTTAACCTCCTGTTTGGCCCAGTTTGCAATTTCTGCGGAAGATGAACAGGAATAGCGAGAACCAATGAGAGACTAGCTGGAGGTTTCTGGACGGGCAAATTTAACTCTCATTTCCCACCAAGAAGAGGAAATAACCAAAGGCTCAGCGTGCCGTGCCGGAACCAGATTAGGGCCTGAAGCCATCCTGCGGTGTTGCGGCCAGCTCACAAGAAAGCAAGTTGAAGAAAGGAGCTCAGGGGCACTGTAATTCACACACCTGCAGAGTTATAAATGACAGCTATCGTCCAAAAATAGACTGAAGTAAGGCTGCCAAGAGGACTTGAAAGCGGGGCAGAATTGCAGGAAACCGATTTCAGGAGGTAGACTGGAATTGCATTGAAAGCATAGGAAAAGAGGCAGAACGTCCACAATGATGCACTTGGCCAAAAAGGGCGTATGCGTTTTTTCCTGAATATATTCAGGAAAAAACGCATACGCCCTTTTTGGCCAACCAAGCAAGCTTGCAAAGGAAATCTGCACTACAATGAAGTCTCACTTCCCCCCGGTCAAAAGGGCCATCTGAAAAAAGTGTAAAATCCAGAAAGGCAGGACAGGCCATGGAGAACTGGGAGCCTTGTTATGCTGATGGGCGGGATGTAAATTGCCAACAACCACTCGGGAGAAGTGTATGGTGTTTCCTGAAACATCTAAAAAACAAAGCAACAGAACCTAGGGCACTTCCACTTATGGTCCTATAGCTTAGGGAAATTAAAATCAAAAAGACACAGCCACCCCAAAGTTTGGAACGGCTCTGTTTACAAGAACCTCGTTTACAGTACAAGTTCAACATCGCAGAAAGTGAAAAATGGATAAAGAAGTTGTGGTATTTACTTACAAAGCAATATCACTCAGCAATGAAATCTGTGTCATCAGGCCCTTAGCAGCACAATGAGTGGATTCAGGTATGATGATTCTAACTGAAGTAAGTCACACAGAAAAAGAAACATCATAAGATATCAGTAATACACGGAATGTAAACTTGGCTACACAGGAACTGAATTACAGAACAGAACAGGGTCTCAAATTTAGAAAACCAACTTATGCTTGCTTAAGTGTAAAGGTGAGTTGGGGTGCTGCATAAAACCAGAGATTGAAATGAGCACAGATAAAGTTCCTTAAGTCAAATATGGAATAGACAAGAGCTACTCCTTGCTCAACGAAATGGACTCAACACCGCATATTAAACGCCTAAGAATGTACCTGACTAGTAAGTATCTTAAAACCTATGGATTGCTATGTCTCCGAAAGAGAATCAAGCATGTGTACAGGGGCATAAACGTAGCAGTGATAGGATTGGAGAGGTTCGGTGAGCAAATGAAGACCCTTTGAAGTCATATTGCATGGTACCCATTACACGGGTCTCAACTCTCCAGGTTTAAGGTATTCTTCCTTCAGCTAAAACATGCATGTGGAACCCAAGTATGATCAACCATGTGAACGGGAGACGTGTTCAAATATGTCTCAGTTTTCCTCCCCTGGTACTCGGGTGCAACATTCCAGACGCTTTACTAACACTCTCCCCACTTGGAGAGTCAGCGCCTTTAACCTCCTGTTTGGCCCAGTTTGCAATTTCTGCGGAAGATGAACAGGAATAGCGAGAACCAATGAGAGGCTAGCTGGAGGTGTCTGGACGGGCAAATTTAACTCTCATTTCCCACCAGGAAGAGGAAATAACCAAAGGCTCAGCGTGCCGTCCCGGAACCAGATTAGGGCCTGAAGCCATCCTGCGGTGTTGCGGCCAGGTCACAAGAAAGCGAGTTGAAGAAAGGAGCTCAGGGGCACTGTAATTCACAAACCTGCAGAGTTATAAATGACAGCTATCGTCCAAAAATAGACTGAAGTAAGGCTGCCAAGAGGACTTGAAAGCGGGGCAGAATTGCAGGAAACCGATTTCAGGAGGTAGACTGGAATTGCATTGAAAGCATAGGAAAAGAGGCAGAACGTCCACAATGATGCACTTGGCCAAAAAGGGCGTATGCGTTTTTTCCTGAATATATTCAGGAAAAAACGCATACGCCCTTTTTGGCCAACCAAGCAAGCTTGCAAAGGAAATCTGCACTACAATGAAGTCTCACTTCCCCCCGGTCAAAAGGGCCATCTGAAAAAAGTGTAAAATCCAGAAAGGCAGGACAGGCCATGGAGAACTGGGAGCCTTGTTATGCTGATGGGCGGGATGTAAATTGCCAACAACCACTCGGGAGAAGTGTATGGTGTTTCCTGAAACATCTAAAAAACAAAGCAACAGAACCTAGGGCACTTCCACTTATGGTCCTATAGCTTAGGGAAATTAAAATCAAAAAGACACAGCCACCCCAAAGTTTGGAACGGCTCTGTTTACAAGAACCTCGTTTACAGTACAAGTTCAACATCACAGAAAGTGAAAAATGGATAAAGAAGTTGTGGTATTTACTTACAAAGCAATATCACTCAGCAATGAAATCTGTGTCATCAGGCCCTTAGCAGCACAATGAGTGGATTCAGGTATGATGATTCTAACTGAAATAAGTCACACAGAAAAAGAAACATCATAAGATATCAGTAATACACGGAATGTAAACTTGGCTACACAGGAACTGAATTACAGAACAGAACAGGGTCTCAAATTTAGAAAACCAACTTATGCTTTCTTAAGTGTAAAGGTGAGTTGGGGTGCTGCATAAAACCAGAGATTGAAATGAGCACAGATAAAGTTCCTTAAGTCAAATATGGAATAGACAAGAGCTACTCCTTGCTCAACGAAATGGACTCAACACCGCATATTAAACGCCTAAGAATGTACCTGACTAGTAAGTATCTTAAAACCTATGGATTGCTATGTCTCCGAAAGAGAATCAAGCATGTGTACAGGGGCATGAACGCAGCAGTGATAGGATTGGAGAGCTTCGGTGAGCAAATGAAGACCCTTTGAAGTCATATTGCATGGTACCCATTCCACGGGTTTCAACTACCCAGGTTTAAGGTATTCTTCCTTCAGCTAAAACATGCATGTGGAACCTAGAGTATGATCAACCATGTGATCGGGAGACGTGTTCAAATATGTCTCAGTTTTCCTCCCCTGGTACTCGGGTGCAACATTCCAGACGCTTTACTAACACTCTCCCGACTTGGAGAGTCAGTCCCTTTAAACTCCTGTTTGGCCCAGTTTGCAATTTCTGCGGAAGATGAACAGGAATAGCGAGAACCAATGAGAGACTAGCTGGAGGTGTCTGAACGGGCAAATTTAACTCTCATTTCCCACCAGGAAGAGGAATTAACCAAAGGCGCAGCATGCCAGGCCGGAACCAGATTAGGGCCTGAAGCCATCCTGCGGTGTTGCGGCCAGCTCAAAAGAAAGCGAGTTGAAGAAAGGAGCTCAGGGGCACTGTAATTCACAAACCTGCAGAGTTATAAAAGACAGCTATCGTCCAAAAATAGACTGAAGTAAGGCTGCCAAGAGGACTTGAAAGCGGGGCAGAATTGCAGGAAACCGATTTCAGGAGGTAGACTGGAATTGCATTGAAAGCATAGGAAAAGAGGCAGAACGTCCACAGTGATGCACTTGGCCAAAAAGGGCGTATGCGTTTTTTCCTGAATATATTCAGGAAAAAACGCATACGCCCTTTTTGGCCAACCAAGCAAGCTTGCAAAGGAAATCTGCACTACAATGAAGTCTCACTTCCCCCCGGTCAAAAGGGCCATCTGAAAAAAGTGTAAAATCCAGAAAGGCAGGACAGGCCATGGAGAACTGGGAGCCTTGTTATGCTGATGGGCGGGATGTAAATTGCCAACAACCACTCGGGAGAAGTGTATGGTGTTTCCTGAAACATCTAAAAAACAAAGCAACAGAACCTAGGGCACTTCCACTTATGGTCCTATAGCTTAGGGAAATTAAAATCAAAAAGACACAGCCACCCCAAAGTTTGGAACGGCTCTGTTTACAAGAACCTCGTTTACAGTACAAGTTCAACATCGCAGAAAGTGAAAAATGGATAAAGAAGTTGTGGTATTTACTTACAAAGCAATATCACTCAGCAATGAAATCTGTGTCATCAGGCCCTTAGCAGCACAATGAGTGGATTCAGGTATGATGATTCTAACTGAAGTAAGTCACACAGAAAAAGAAACATCATAAGATATCAGTAATACACGGAATGTAAACTTGGCTACACAGGAACTGAATTACAGAACAGAACAGGGTCTCAAATTTAGAAAACCAACTTATGCTTGCTTAAGTGTAAAGGTGAGTTGGGGTGCTGCATAAAACCAGAGATTGAAATGAGCACAGATAAAGTTCCTTAAGCCAAATATGGAATAGACAAGAGCTACTCCTTGCTCAACGAAATGGACTCAACACCGCATATTAAACGCCTAAGAAGGTACCTGTCTAGTAAGTATCTTAAAACCTATGGATTGCTATGTCTCCGAAAGAGAATCAAGCATGTGTACAGGGGCATAAACGCAGCAGTGATAGGATTGGAGAGCTTCGGTGAGCAAATGAAGACCCTTTGAAGTCATATTGCATGGTACCCATTACACGGGTCTTAACTCTCCAGGTTTAAGGTATTCTTCCTTCAGCTAAAACATGCATGTGGAACCCAAGTATGATCAACCATCTGAACGGGAGAGGTGTTCAAATATGTCTCAGTTTTCCTCCCCTGGTACTCGGGTGCAACATTCCAGACGCTTTACTAACACTCTCCCCACTTGGAGAGTCAGCGCCTTTAATCTCCTGTTTGGCCCAGTTTGCAATTTCTGCGGAAGATGAACAGGAATAGCGAGAACCAATGAGAGACTAGCTGGAGGTGTCTGGACGGGCAAATTTAACTCTCATTTCCCACCAGGAAGAGGAAATAACCAAAGGCTCAGCGTGCCGTGCCGGAACCAGATTAGGGCCTGAAGCCATCCTGCGGTGTTGCGGCCAGGTCACAAGAAAGCAAGTTGAACAAAGGAGCTCAGGGGCACTGTAATTCACACACCTGCAGAGTTATAAATGACAGCTATCGTCCAAAAATAGACTGAAGTAAGGCTGCCAAGAGGACTTGAATGCGGGGCAGAATTGCAGGAAACCGATTTCAGGAGGTAGACTGGAATTGCATTGCAAGCATAGGAAAAGAGGCAGAACGTCCACAATGATGCACTTGGCCAAAAAGGGCGTATGCGTTTTTTCCTGAATATATTCAGGAAAAAACGCATACGCCCTTTTTGGCCAACCAAGCAAGCTTGCAAAGGAAATCTGCACTACAATGAAGTCTCACTTCCCCCCGGTCAAAAGGGCCATCTGAAAAAAGTGTAAAATCCAGAAAGGCAGGACAGGCCATGGAGAACTGGGAGCCTTGTTATGCTGATGGGCGGGATGTAAATTGCCAACAACCACTCGGGAGAAGTGTATGGTGTTTCCTGAAACATCTAAAAAACAAAGCAACAGAACCTAGGGCACTTCCACTTATGGTCCTATAGCTTAGGGAAATTAAAATCAAAAAGACACAGCCACCCCAAAGTTTGGAACGGCTCTGTTTACAAGAACCTCGTTTACAGTACAAGTTCAACATCGCAGAAAGGGAAAAATGGATAAAGAAGTTGTGGTATTCACTTACAAAGCAATATCACTCAGCAATGAAATCTATGTCATCAGGCCCTTGGCAGCACAATGAGTGGATTCAGGTATGATGATTGTAACTGAAATAAGTCACACAGAAAAAGAAACATCATAAGATATCAGTAATACACGGAATGGAAACTTGGCTACACAGGAACTGAATTACAGAACAGAACAGGGTCTCAAATTTAGAAAAACAACTTATGCTTGCTTAAGGGTAAAGGTGAGTTGGGGTGCTGCATAAAACCAGAGATTGAAATGAGCACAGATAAAGTTCCTTAAGCCAAATATGGAATAGACAAGAGCTACTCCTTGCTCAACGAAATGGACTCAACACCGCATATTAAACACCTAAGAATGTACCTGACTTGTAAGTATCTTAAAACCTATGGATTGCTATGTCTCCGAAAGAGAATCAAGCATGTGTACAGGGGCATAAACGCAGCAGTGATAGGATTGGAGAGGTTCGGTGAGCAAATGAAGACCCTTTGAAGTCATATTGCATGGTACCCATTCCACGGGTTTCAACTACCCAGGTTTAAGGTATTCTTCCTTCAGCTAAAACATGCATGTGGAACCTAGAGTATGATCAAGCATGTGATCGGGAGACGTGTTCAAATATGTCTCAGTTTTCCTCCCCTGGTACTCGGGTGCAACATTCCAGACGCTTTACTAACACTCTCCCCACTTGGAGAGTCAGTCCCTTTAACCTCCTGTTTGGCCCAGTTTGAAATTTCTGCGGAAGATGAACAGGAATAGCGAGAACCAATGAGAGGCTAGCTGGAGGTGTCTGGACGGGCAAATTTAACTCTCATTTCCCACCAGGAAGAGGAATTAACCAAAGGCTCAGCATGCCGGGCCGGAACCAGATTAGGGCCTGAAGCCATCCTGCGGTGTTGGGGCCGGGTCACAAGAAAGCGAGTTGAAGAAAGGAGCTCAGGGGCACTGTAATTCACAAACCTGCAGAGTTATAAATGACAGCTATCGTCCAAAAATAGACTGAAGTAAGGCTGCCAAGAGGACTTGAAAGCGGGGCAGAATTGCAGGAAACCGATTTCAGGAGGTAGACTGGAATTGCATTGAAAGCATAGGAAAAGAGGCAGAACGTCCACAATGATGCACTTGGCCAAAGAGGGCGTATGCGTTTTTTCCTGAATATATTCAGGAAAAAACGCATACGCCCTTTTTGGCCAACCAAGCAAGCTTGCAAAGGAAATCTGCACTACAATGAAGTCTCACTTCCCCCCGGTCAAAAGGGCCATCTGAAAAAAGTGTAAAATCCAGAAAGGCAGGACAGGCCATGGAGAACTGGGAGCCTTGTTATGCTGATGGGCGGGATGTAAATTGCCAACAACCACTCGGGAGAAGTGTATGGTGTTTCCTGAAACATCTAAAAAACAAAGCAACAGAGCCTAGGGCACTGCCACTTATGGTCCTATAGCTTAGGGAAATTAAAATAAAAAAGACACAGCCACCCCAAAGTTTGGGACGCCTCTGTTTACAAGAACCTCGTTTACAGTACAAGTTCAACATCGCAGAAAGTGAAAAATGGATAAAGAAGTTGTGGTATTTACTTACAAAGCAATATCACTCAGCAATGAAATCTATGTCATCAGGCCCTTAGCATCACAATGAGTGGATTCAGGTATGATGATTCTAACTGAAATAAGTCACACAGAAAAAGAAACATCATAAGATATCAGTAATACACGGAATGTAAACTTGGCTACACAGGAACTGAATTACAGAACAGAACAGGGTCTCAAATTTAGAAAACCAACTTATGCTTGCTTAAGGGTAAAGGTGAGTTGGGGTGCTGCATAAAACCAGAGATTGAAATGAGCACAGATAAAGTTCCTTAAGTCAAATATGGAATAGACAAGAGCTACTCCTTGCTCAACGAAATGGACTCAACACCGCATATTAAACACCTAAGAATGTACCTGACTAGTAAGTATCGTAAAACCTATGGATTGCTATGTCTCCAAAAGAGAATCAAGCATGTGTACAGGGGCATAAACGCAGCAGTGATAGGATTGGAGAGGTTCGGTGAGCAAATGAAGACCCTTTGAAGTCATATTGCATGGTACCCATTACACGGGTCTCAACTCTCCAGGTTTAAGGTATTCTTCCTTCAGCTAAAACATGCATGTGGAACCCAAGTATGATCAACCATGTGAACGGGAGACGTGTTCAAATATATCTCAGTTTTCCTCCCCTGGTACTCGGGTGCAACATTCCAGACGCTTTACTAACACTCTCCCCACTTGGAGAGTCAGCGCCTTTAACCTCCTGTTTGGCACAGTTTGCAATTTCTGCGGAAGATGAACAGGAATAGCGAGAACCAATGAGAGGCTAGCTGGAGGTGTCTGGACGGGCAAATTTAACTCTCATTTCCCACCAGGAAGAGGAAATAACCAAAGGCTCAGCGTGCCGTACCGGAACCAGATTAGGGCCTGAAGCCATCCTGCGGTGTTGCGGCCAGCTCAAAAGAAAGCGAGTTGAAGAAAGGAGCTCAGGGGCACTGTAATTCACAAACCTGCAGAGTTATAAATGACAGCTATCGTCCAAAAATAGACTGAAGTAAGGCTGCCAAGAGGACTTGAAAGCGGGGCAGAATTGCAGGAAACCGATTTCAGGAGGTAGACTGGAATTGCATTGCAAGCATAGGAAAAGAGGCAGAACGTCCACAATGATGCACTTGGCCAAAAAGGGCGTATGCGTTTTTTCCTGAATATATTCAGGAAAAAACGCATACGCCCTTTTTGGCCAACCAAGCAAGCTTGCAAAGGAAATCTGCACTACAATGAAGTCTCACTTCCCCCCGGTCAAAAGGGCCATCTGAAAAAAGTGTAAAATCCAGAAAGGCAGGACAGGCCATGGAGAACTGGGAGCCTTGTTATGCTGATGGGCGGGATGTAAATTGCCAACAACCACTCGGGAGAAGTGTATGGTGTTTCCTGAAACATCTAAAAAACAAAGCAACAGAACCTAGGGCACTTCCACTTATGGTCCTATAGCTTAGGGAAATTAAAATCAAAAAGACACAGCCACCCCAAAGTTTGGAACGGCTCTGTTTACAAGAACCTCGTTTACAGTACAAGTTCAACATCGCAGAAAGTGAAAAATGGATAAAGAAGTTGTGGTATTTACTTACAAAGCAATATCACTCAGCAATGAAATCTGTGTCATCAGGCCCTTAGCAGCACAATGAGTGGATTCAGGTATGATGATTCTAACTGAAGTAAGTCACACAGAAAAAGAAACATCATAAGATATCAGTAATACACGGAATGTAAACTTGGCTACACAGGAACTGAATTACAGAACAGAACAGGGTCTCAAATTTAGAAAACCAACTTATGCTTGCTTAAGTGTAAAGGTGAGTTGGGGTGCTGCATAAAACCAGAGATTGAAATGAGCACAGATAAAGTTCCTTAAGTCAAATATGGAATAGACAAGAGCTACTCCTTGCTCAACGAAATGGACTCAACACCGCATATTAAACGCCTAAGAATGTACCTGACTAGTAAGTATCTTAAAACCTATGGATTGCTATGTCTCCGAAAGAGAATCAAGCATGTGTACAGGGGCATAAACGCAGCAGTGATAGGATTGGAGAGCTTCGGTGAGCAAATGAAGACCCTTTGAAGTCATATTGCATGGTACCCATTACACGGGTCTTAACTCTCCAGGTTTAAGGTATTCTTCCTTCAGCTAAAACATGCATGTGGAACCCAAGTATGATCAACCATGTGATCGGGAGACGTGTTCAAATATGTCTCAGTTTTCCTCCCCTGGTACTCGGGTGCAACATTCCAGACGCTTTACTAACACTCTCCCCACTTGGAGAGTCAGCGCCTTTAACCTCCTGTTTGGCCCAGTTTGCAATTTCTGCGGAAGATGAACAGGAATAGCGAGAACCAATGAGAGACTAGCTGGAGGTGTCTGGACGGGCAAATTTAACTCTCATTTCCCACCAGGAAGAGGAAATAACCAAAGGCTCAGCGTGCCGTACCGGAACCAGATTAGGGCCTGAAGCCATCCTGCGGTGTTGCGGCCAGGTCACAAGAAAGCAAGTTGAACAAAGGAGCTCAGGGGCACTGTAATTCACACACCTGCAGAGTTATAAATGACAGCTATCGTCCAAAAATAGACTGAAGTAAGGCTGCCAAGAGGACTTGAAAGCGGGGCAGAATTGCAGGAAACCGATTTCAGGAGGTAGACTGGAATTGCATTGCAAGCATAGGAAAAGAGGCAGAACGTCCACAATGATGCACTTGGCCAAAAAGGGCGTATGCGTTTTTTCCTGAATATATTCAGGAAAAAACGCATACGCCCTTTTTGGCCAACCAAGCAAGCTTGCAAAGGAAATCTGCACTACAATGAAGTCTCACTTCCCCCCGGTCAAAAGGGCCATCTGAAAAAAGTGTAAAATCCAGAAAGGCAGGACAGGCCATGGAGAACTGGGAGCCTTGTTATGCTGATGGGCGGGATGTAAATTGCCAACAACCACTCGGGAGAAGTGTATGGTGTTTCCTGAAACATCTAAAAAACAAAGCAACAGAACCTAGGGCACTTCCACTTATGGTCCTATAGCTTAGGGAAATTAAAATCAAAAAGACACAGCCACCCCAAAGTTTGGGACGCCTCTGTTTACAACAACCTCGTTTACAGTACAAGTTCAACATCGCAGAAAGTGAAAAATGGATAAAGAAGTTGTGGTATTTACTTACAAAGCAATATCACTCAGCAATGAAATCTATGTCATCAGGCCCTTAGCATCACAATGAGTGGATTCAGGTATGATGATTCTAACTGAAATAAGTCACACAGAAAAAGAAACATCATAAGATATCAGTAATACACGGAATGTAAACTTGGCTACACAGGAACTGAATTACAGAACAGAACAGGGTCTCAAATTTAGAAAACCAACTTATGCTTGCTTAAGGGTAAAGGTGAGTTGGGGTGCTGCATAAAACCAGAGATTGAAATGAGCACAGATAAAGTTCCTTAAGTCAAATATGGAATAGACAAGAGCTACTCCTTGCTCAACGAAATGGACTCAACACCGCATATTAAACACCTAAGAATGTACCTGACTAGTAAGTATCGTAAAACCTATGGATTGCTATGTCTCCAAAAGAGAATCAAGCATGTGTACAGGGGCATAAACGCAGCAGTGATAGGATTGGAGAGGTTCGGTGAGCAAATGAAGACCCTTTGAAGTCATATTGCATGGTACCCATTACACGGGTCTCAACTCTCCAGGTTTAAGGTATTCTTCCTTCAGCTAAAACATGCATGTGGAACCCAAGTATGATCAACCATGTGAACGGGAGACGTGTTCAAGTATATCTCAGTTTTCCTCCCCTGGTACTCGGGTGCAACATTCCAGACGCTTTACTAACACTCTCCCCACTTGGAGAGTCAGCGCCTTTAACCTCCTGTTTGGCACAGTTTGCAATTTCTGCGGAAGATGAACAGGAATAGCGAGAACCAATGAGAGGCTAGCTGGAGGTGTCTGGACGGGCAAATTTAACTCTCATTTCCCACCAGGAAGAGGAAATAACCAAAGGCTCAGCGTGCCGTACCGGAACCAGATTAGGGCCTGAAGCCATCCTGCGGTGTTGCGGCCAGCTCAAAAGAAAGCGAGTTGAAGAAAGGAGCTCAGGGGCACTGTAATTCACAAACCTGCAGAGTTATAAATGACAGCTATCGTCCAAAAATAGACTGAAGTAAGGCTGCCAAGAGGACTTGAAAGCGGGGCAGAATTGCAGGAAACCGATTTCAGGAGGTAGACTGGAATTGCATTGCAAGCATAGGAAAAGAGGCAGAACGTCCACAATGATGCACTTGGCCAAAAAGGGCGTATGCGTTTTTTCCTGAATATATTCAGGAAAAAACGCATACGCCCTTTTTGGCCAACCAAGCAAGCTTGCAAAGGAAATCTGCACTACAATGAAGTCTCACTTCCCCCCGGTCAAAAGGGCCATCTGAAAAAAGTGTAAAATCCAGAAAGGCAGGACAGGCCATGGAGAACTGGGAGCCTTGTTATGCTGATGGGCGGGATGTAAATTGCCAACAACCACTCAGGAGAAGTGTATGGTGTTTCCTGAAACATCTAAAAAACAAAGCAACAGAGCCTAGGGCACTTCCACTTATGGTCCTATAGCTTAGGGAAATTAAAATCAAAAAGACACAGCCACCCCAAAGTTTGGAACGGCTCTGTTTACAAGAACCTCGTTTACAGTACAAGTTCAACATCGCAGAAAGTGAAAAATGGATAAAGAAGTTGTGGTATTTACTTACAAAGCAATATCACTCAGCAATGAAATCTGTGTCATCAGGCCCTTAGCAGCACAATGAGTGGATTCAGGTATGATGATTCTAACTGAAGTAAGTCACACAGAAAAAGAAACATCATAAGATATCAGTAATACACGGAATGTAAACTTGGCTACACAGGAACTGAATTACAGAACAGAACAGGGTCTCAAATTTAGAAAACCAACTTATGCTTGCTTAAGTGTAAAGGTGAGTTGGGGTGCTGCATAAAACCAGAGATTGAAATGAGCACAGATAAAGTTCCTTAAGTCAAATATGGAATAGACAAGAGCTACTCCTTGCTCAACGAAATGGACTCAACACCGCATATTAAACGCCTAAGAATGTACCTGACTAGTAAGTATCTTAAAACCTATGGATTGCTATGTCTCCGAAAGAGAATCAAGCATGTGTACAGGGGCATAAACGCAGCAGTGATAGGATTGGAGAGCTTCGGTGAGCAAATGAAGACCCTTTGAAGTCATATTGCATGGTACCCATTACACGGGTCTTAACTCTCCAGGTTTAAGGTATTCTTCCTTCAGCTAAAACATGCATGTGGAACCCAAGTATGATCAACCATCTGAACGGGAGACGTGTTCAAATATGTCTCAGTTTTCCTCCCCTGGTACTCGGGTGCAACATTCCAGACGCTTTACTAACACTCTCCCCACTTGGAGAGTCAGCGCCTTTAACCTCCTGTTTGGCCCAGTTTGCAATTTCTGCGGAAGATGAACAGGAATAGCGAGAACCAATGAGAGACTAGCTGGAGGTGTCTGGACGGGCAAATTTAACTCTCATTTCCCACCAGGAAGAGGAAATAACCAAAGGCTCAGCGTGCCGTACCGGAACCAGATTAGGGCCTGAAGCCATCCTGCGGTGTTGCGGCCAGGTCACAAGAAAGCAAGTTGAACAAAGGAGCTCAGGGGCACTGTAATTCACACACCTGCAGAGTTATAAATGACAGCTATCGTCCAAAAATAGACTGAAGTAAGGCTGCCAAGAGGACTTGAAAGCGGGGCAGAATTGCAGGAAACCGATTTCAGGAGGTAGACTGGAATTGCATTGCAAGCATAGGAAAAGAGGCAGAACGTCCACAATGATGCACTTGGCCAAAAAGGGCGTATGCGTTTTTTCCTGAATATATTCAGGAAAAAACGCATACGCCCTTTTTGGCCAACCAAGCAAGCTTGCAAAGGAAATCTGCACTACAATGAAGTCTCACTTCCCCCCGGTCAAAAGGGCCATCTGAAAAAAGTGTAAAATCCAGAAAGGCAGGACAGGCCATGGAGAACTGGGAGCCTTGTTATGCTGATGGGCGGGATGTAAATTGCCAACAACCACTCGGGAGAAGTGTATGGTGTTTCCTGAAACATCTAAAAAACAAAGCAACAGAACCTAGGGCACTTCCACTTATGGTCCTATAGCTTAGGGAAATTAAAATCAAAAAGACACAGCCACCCCAAAGTTTGGAACGGCTCTGTTTACAAGAACCTCGTTTACAGTACAAGTTCAACATCGCAGAAAGTGAAAAATGGATAAAGAAGTTGTGGTATTTACTTACAAAGCAATATCACTCAGCAATGAAATCTGTGTCATCAGGCCCTTAGCAGCACAATGAGTGGATTCAGGTATGATGATTCTAACTGAAGTAAGTCACACAGAAAAAGAAACATCATAAGATATCAGTAATACACGGAATGGAAACTTGGCTACACAGGAACTGAATTACAGAACAGAACAGGGTCTCAAATTTAGAAAACCAACTTATGCTTGCTTAAGGGTAAAGGTGAGTTGGGGTGCTGCATAAAACCAGAGATTGAAATGAGCACAGATAAAGTTCCTTAAGTCAAATATGGAATAGACAAGAGCTACTCCTTGCTCAATGAAATGGACTCAACACCGCATATTAAACGCCTAAGAATGTACCTGACTAGTAAGTATCTTAAAACCTATGGATTGCTATGTCTCCGAAAGAGAATCAAGCATGTGTACAGGGGCATAAACGCAGCAGTGATAGGATTGGAGAGGTTCGGTGAGCAAATGAAGACCCTTTGAAGTCATATTGCATGGTACCCATTACACGGGTCTTAACTCTCCAGGTTTAAGGTATTCTTCCTTCAGCTAAAACATGCATGTGGAACCCAAGTATGATCAACCATGTGAACGGGAGACGTGTTCAAATATGTCTCAGTTTTCCTCCCCTGGTACTCGGGTGCAACATTCCAGACGCTTTACTAACACTCTCCCCACTTGGAGAGTCAGCGCCTTTAACCTCCTCTTTGGCCCAGTTTGCAATTTCTGCGGAAGATGAACAGGAATAGCGAGAACCAATGAGAGACTAGCTGGAGGTGTCTGAACGGGCAAATTTAACTCTCATTTCCCACCAGGAAGAGGAATTAACCAAAGGCTCAGCATGCCAGGCCGGAACCAGATTAGGGCCTGAAGCCATCCTGCGGTGTTGCGGCCAGGTCACAAGAAAGCGAGTTGAAGAAAGGAGCTCAGGGGCACAGTAATTCACAAACCTGCAGAGTTATAAAAGACAGCTATCGTCCAAAAATAGACTGAAGTAAGGCTGCCAAGAGGACTTGAAAGCGGGGCAGAATTGCAGGAAACCGATTTCAGGAGGTAGACTGGAATTGCATTGCAAGCATAGGAAAAGAGGCAGAAAGTCCACAATGATGCACTTGGCCAAAAAGGGCGTATGCGTTTTTTCCTGAATATATTCAGGAAAAAACGCATACGCACTTTTTGGCCAACCAAGCAAGCTTGCAAAGGAAATCTGCACTACAATGAAGTCTCACTTCCCCCCGGTCAAAAGGGCCATCTGAAAAAAGTGTAAAATCCAGAAAGGCAGGACAGGCCATGGAGAACTGGGAGCCTTGTTATGCTGATGGGCGGGATGTAAATTGCCAACAACCACTCGGGAGAAGTGTATGGTGTTTCCTGAAACATCTAAAAAACAAAGCAACAGAGCCTAGGGCACTGCCACTTATGGTCCTATAGCTTAGGGAAATTAAAATCAAAAAGACACAGCCACCCCAAAGTTTGGGACGCCTCTGTTTACAAGAACCTCGTTTACAGTACAAGTTCAACATCGCAGAAAGTGAAAAATGGATAAAGAAGTTGTGGTATTTACTTACAAAGCAATATCACTCAGCAATGAAATCTATGTCATCAGGCCCTTAGCATCACAATGAGTGGATTCAGGTATGATGATTCTAACTGAAATAAGTCACACAGAAAAAGAAACATCATAAGATATCAGTAATACACGGAATGTAAACTTGGCTACACAGGAACTGAATTACACAACAGAACAGGGTCTCAAATTTAGAAAAACAACTTATGCTTGCTTAAGGGTAAAGGTGAGTTGGGGTGCTGCATAAAACCAGAGATTGAAATGAGCACAGATAAAGTTCCTTAAGTCAAATATGGAATAGACAAGAGCTACTCCTTGCTCAACGAAATGGACTCAACACCGCATATTAAACGCCTAAGAATGTACCTGACTAGTAAGTATCGTAAAACCTATGGATTGCTATGTCTCCAAAAGAGAATCAAGCATGTGTACAGGGGCATAAACGCAGCAGTGATAGGATTGGAGAGGTTCGGTGAGCAAATGAAGACCCTTTGAAGTCATATTGCATGGTACCCATTACACGGGTCTCAACTCTCCAGGTTTAAGGTATTCTTCCTTCAGCTAAAACATGCATGTGGAACCCAAGTATGATCAACCATGTGAACGGGAGACGTGTTCAAATATGTCTCAGTTTTCCTCCCCTGGTACTCGGGTGCAACATTCCAGACGCTTTACTAACACTCTCCCCACTTGGAGAGTCAGCGCCTTTAACCTCCTGTTTGGCACAGTTTGCAATTTCTGCGGAAGATGAACAGGAATAGCGAGAACCAATGAGAGGCTAGCTGGAGGTGTCTGGACGGGCAAATTTAACTCTCATTTCCCACCAGGAAGAGGAAATAACCAAAGGCTCAGCGTGCCGTACCGGAACCAGATTAGGGCCTGAAGCCATCCTGCGGTGTTGCGGCCAGGTCACAAGAAAGCGAGTTGAAGAAAGGAGCTCAGGGGCACTGTAATTCACAAACCTGCAGAGTTATAAATGACAGCTATCGTCCAAAAATAGACTGAAGTAAGGCTGCCAAGAGGACTTGAAAGCGGGGCAGAATTGCAGGAAACCGATTTCAGGAGGTAGACTGGAATTGCATTGCAAGCATAGGAAAAGAGGCAGAACGTCCACAATGATGCACTTGGCCAAAAAGGGCGTATGCGTTTTTTCCTGAATATATTCAGGAAAAAACGCATACGCCCTTTTTGGCCAACCAAGCAAGCTTGCAAAGGAAATCTGCACTACAATGAAGTCTCACTTCCCCCCGGTCAAAAGGGCCATCTGAAAAAAGTGTAAAATCCAGAAAGGCAACAGGCCATTGAGAACTGGGAGCCTTGTTATGCTGATGGGCGGGATGTAAATTGCCAACAGACACTTGGGAGAAGTGTATGGTGTTTCCTGAAACATCTAAAAAACAAAGCAACAGAGCCTAGGGCACTTCCACTTATGGTCCTATAGCTTAGGGAAATTAAAATCAAAAAGACACAGCCACCCCAATGTTTGGAACGGCTCTGTTTACAAGAACCTCGTTTACAGTACAAGTTCAACATCGCAGAAAGGGAAAAATGGATAAAGAAGTTGTGGTATTCACTTACAAAGCAATATCACTCAGCAATGAAATCTATGTCATCAGGCCCTTAGCAGTACAATGAGTGGATTCAGGTATGATGATTGTAACTGAAATAAGTCACACAGAAAAAGAAACATCATAAGATATCAGTAATACACGGAATGGAAACTTGGCTACACAGGAACTGAATTACAGAACAGAACAGGGTCTCAAATTTAGAAAAACAACTTATGCTTGCTTAAGGGTAAAGGTGAGTTGGGGTGCTGCATAAAACCAGAGATTGAAATGAGCACAGATAAAGTTCCTTAAGTCAAATATGGAATAGACAAGAGCTACTCCTTGCTCAACGAAATGGACTCAACACCGCATATTAAACACCTAAGAATGTACCTGACTTGTAAGTATCTTAAAACCTATGGATTGCTATGTCTCCGAAAGAGAATCAAGCATGTGTACAGGGGCATAAACGCAGCAGTGATAGGATTGGAGAGGTTCGGTGAGCAAATGAAGACCCTTTGAAGTCATATTGCATGGTACCCTTTCCACGGGTTTCAACTACCCAGGTTTAAGGTATTCTTCCTTCAGCTAAAACATGCATGTGGAACCTAGAGTATGATCAACCATGTGATCGGGAGACGTGTTCAAATATGTCTCAGTTTTCCTCCCCTGGTACTTGGGTGCAACATTCCAGACGCTTTACTAACACTCTCCCCACTTGGAGAGTCAGTCCCTTTAACCTCCTGTTTGGCCCAGTTTGAAATTTCTGCGGAAGATGAACAGGAATAGCGAGAACCAATGAGAGGCTAGCTGGAGGTGTCTGGACGGGCAAATTTAACTCTCATTTCCCACCAGGAAGAGGAATTAACCAAAGGCTCAGCATGCCAGGCCGGAACCAGATTAGGGCCTGAAGCCATCCTGCGGTGTTGGGGCCAGGTCACAAGAAAGCGAGTTGAAGAAAGGAGCTCAGGGGCACTGTAATTCACAAACCTGCAGAGTTATAAATGACAGCTATCGTCCAAAAATAGACTGAAGTAAGGCTGCCAAGAGGACTTGAAAGCGGGGCAGAATTGCAGGAAACCGATTTCAGGAGGTAGACTGGAATTGCATTGAAAGCATAGGAAAAGAGGCAGAACGTCCACAATGATGCACTTGGCCAAAAAGGGCGTATGCGTTTTTTCCTGAATATATTCAGGAAAAAACGCATACGCCCTTTTTGGCCAACCAAGCAAGCTTGCAAAGGAAATCTGCACTACAATGAAGTCTCACTTCCCCCCGGTCAAAAGGGCCATCTGAAAAAAGTGTAAAATCCAGAAAGGCAGGACAGGCCATGGAGAACTGGGAGCCTTGTTATGCTGATGGGCGGGATGTAAATTGCCAACAACCACTCAGGAGAAGTGTATGGTGTTTCCTGAAACATCTAAAAAACAAAGCAACAGAGCCTAGGGCACTGCCACTTATGGTCCTATAGCTTAGGGAAATTAAAATCAAAAAGACACAGCCACCCCAAAGTTTGGGACGCCTCTGTTTACAAGAACCTCGTTTACAGTACAAGTTCAACATCGCAGAAAGTGAAAAATGGATAAAGAAGTTGTGGTATTTACTTACAAAGCAATATCACTCAGCAATGAAATCTATGTCATCAGGCCCTTAGCATCACAATGAGTGGATTCAGGTATGATGATTCTAACTGAAATAAGTCACACAGAAAAAGAAACATCATAAGATATCAGTAATACATGGAATGTAAACTTGGCTACACAGGAACTGAATTACAGAACAGAACAGGGTCTCAAATTTAGAAAACCAACTTATGCTTGCTTAAGGGGAAAGGTGAGTTGGGGTGCTGCATAAAACCAGAGATTGAAATGAGCACAGATAAAGTTCCTTAAGTCAAATATGGAATAGACAAGAGCTACTCCTTGCTCAACGAAATGGACTCAACACCGCATATTAAACGCCTAAGAATGTACCTGACTAGTAAGTATCGTAAAACCTATGGATTGCTATGTCTCCAAAAGAGAATCAAGCATGTGTACAGGGGCATAAACGCAGCAGTGATAGGATTGGAGAGGTTCGGTGAGCAAATGAAGACCCTTTGAAGTCATATTGCATGGTACCCATTACACGGGTCTCAACTCTCCAGGTTTAAGGTATTCTTCCTTCAGCTAAAACATGCATGTGGAACCCAAGTATGATCAACCATGTGAACGGGAGACGTGTTCAAATATATCTCAGTTTTCCTCCCCTGGTACTCCGGTGCAACATTCCAGACGCTTTACTAACACTCTCCCCACTTGGAGAGTCAGCGCCTTTAACCTCCTGTTTGGCACAGTTTGCAATTTCTGCGGAAGATGAACAGGAATAGCGAGAACCAATGAGAGGCTAGCTGGAGGTGTCTGGACGGGCAAATTTAACTCTCATTTCCCACCAGGAAGAGGAAATAACCAAAGGCTCAGCGTGCCGTACCGGAACCAGATTAGGGCCTGAAGCCATCCTGCGGTGTTGCGGCCAGCTCAAAAGAAAGCGAGTTGAAGAAAGGAGCTCAGGGGCACTGTAATTCACAAACCTGCAGAGTTATAAATGACAGCTATCGTCCAAAAATAGACTGAAGTAAGGCTGCCAAGAGGACTTGAAAGCGGGGCAGAATTGCAGGAAACCGATTTCAGGAGGTAGACTGGAATTGCATTGCAAGCATAGGAAAAGAGGCAGAACGTCCACAATGATGCACTTGGCCAAAAAGGGCGTATGCGTTTTTTCCTGAATATATTCAGGAAAAAACGCATACGCCCTTTTTGGCCAACCAAGCAAGCTTGCAAAGGAAATCTGCACTACAATGAAGTCTCACTTCCCCCCAGTCAAAAGGGCCATCTGAAAAAAGTGTAAAATCCAGAAAGGCAGGACAGGCCATGGAGAACTGGGAGCCTTGTTATGCTGATGGGCGGGATGTAAATTGCCAACAACCACTCGGGAGAAGTGTATGGTGTTTCCTGAAACATCTAAAAAACAAAGCAACAGAGCCTAGGGCACTTCCACTTATGGTCCTATAGCTTAGGGAAATTAAAATCAAAAAGACACAGCCACCCCAAAGTTTGGAACGGCTCTGTTTACAAGAACCTCGTTTACAGTACAAGTTCAACATCGCAGAAAGTGAAAAATGGATAAAGAAGTTGTGGTATTTACTTACAAAGCAATATCACTCAGCAATGAAATCTGTGTCATCAGGCCCTTAGCAGCACAATGAGTGGATTCAGGTATGATGATTCTAACTGAAGTAAGTCACACAGAAAAAGAAACATCATAAGATATCAGTAATACACGGAATGTAAACTTGGCTACACAGGAACTGAATTACAGAACAGAACAGGGTCTCAAATTTAGAAAACCAACTTATGCTTGCTTAAGTGTAAAGGTGAGTTGGGGTGCTGCATAAAACCAGAGATTGAAATGAGCACAGATAAAGTTCCTTAAGTCAAATATGGAATAGACAAGAGCTACTCCTTGCTCAACGAAATGGACTCAACACCGCATATTAAACGCCTAAGAATGTACCTGACTAGTAAGTATCTTAAAACCTATGGATTGCTATGTCTCCGAAAGAGAATCAAGCATGTGTAGAGGGGCATAAACGCAGCAGTGATAGGATTGGAGAGCTTCGGTGAGCAAATGAAGACCCTTTGAAGTCATATTGCATGGTACCCATTACACGGGTCTTAACTCTCCAGGTTTAAGGTATTCTTCCTTCAGCTAAAACATGCATGTGGAACCCAAGTATGATCAACCATGTGAACGGGAGACGTGTTCAAATATGTCTCAGTTTTCCTCCCCTGGTACTCGGGTGCAACATTCCAGACGCTTTACTAACACTCTCCCCACTTGGAGAGTCAGCGCCTTTAACCTCCTGTTTGGCACAGTTTGCAATTTCTGCGGAAGATGAACAGGAATAGCGAGAACCAATGAGAGGCTAGCTGGAGGTGTCTGGACGGGCAAATTTAACTCTCATTTCCCACCAGGAAGAGGAAATAACCAAAGGCTCAGCGTGCCGTGCCGGAACCAGATTAGGGCCTGAAGCCATCCTGCGGTGTTGCGGCCAGGTCACAAGAAAGCAAGTTGAACAAAGGAGCTCAGGGGCACTGTAATTCACACACCTGCAGAGTTATAAATGACAGCTATCGTCCAAAAATAGACTGAAGTAAGGCTGCCAAGAGGACTTGAAAGCGGGGCAGAATTGCAGGAAACCGATTTCAGGAGGTAGACTGGAATTGCATTGCAAGCATAGGAAAAGAGGCAGAACGTCCACAATGATGCACTTGGCCAAAAAGGGCGTATGCGTTTTTTCCTGAATATATTCAGGAAAAAACGCATACGCCCTTTTTGGCCAACCAAGCAAGCTTGCAAAGGAAATCTGCACTACAATGAAGTCTCACTTCCCCCCGGTCAAAAGGGCCATCTGAAAAAAGTGTAAAATCCAGAAAGGCAGGACAGGCCATGGAGAACTGGGAGCCTTGTTATGCTGATGGGCGGGATGTAAATTGCCAACAACCACTCGGGAGAAGTGTATGGTGTTTCCTGAAACATCTAAAAAACAAAGCAACAGAACCTAGGGCACTTCCACTTATGGTCCTATAGCTTAGGGAAATTAAAATCAAAAAGACACAGCCACCCCAAAGTTTGGAACGGCTCTGTTTACAAGAACCTCGTTTACAGTACAAGTTCAACATCGCAGAAAGTGAAAAATGGATAAAGAAGTTGTGGTATTTACTTACAAAGCAATATCACTCAGCAATGAAATCTGTGTCATCAGGCCCTTAGCAGCACAATGAGTGGATTCAGGTATGATGATTCTAACTGAAGTAAGTCACACAGAAAAAGAAACATCATAAGATATCAGTAATACACGGAATGGAAACTTGGCTACACAGGAACTGAATTACAGAACAGAACAGGGTCTCAAATTTAGAAAACCAACTTATGCTTGCTTAAGGGTAAAGGTGAGTTGGGGTGCTGCATAAAACCAGAGATTGAAATGAGCACAGATAAAGTTCCTTAAGTCAAATATGGAATAGACAAGAGCTACTCCTTGCTCAATGAAATGGACTCAACACCGCATATTAAACGCCTAAGAATGTACCTGACTAGTAAGTATCTTAAAACCTATGGATTGCTATGTCTCCGAAAGAGAATCAAGCATGTGTACAGGGGCATAAACGCAGCACTGATAGTATTGGTGAGGATCGGTGAGCAAATGAAGACCCTTTGAAGTCATATTGCATGGTACCCATTACACGGGTCTTAACTCTCCAGGTTTAAGGTATTCTTCCTTCAGCTAAAACATGCATGTGGAACCCAAGTATGATCAACCATGTGAACGGGAGACGTGTTCAAATATGTCTCAGTTTTCCTCCCCTGGTACTCGGGTGCAACATTCCAGACGCTTTACTAACACTCTCCCCACTTGGAGAGTCAGCGCCTTTAACCTCCTCTTTGGCCCAGTTTGCAATTTCTGCGGAAGATGAACAGGAATAGCGAGAACCAATGAGAGACTAGCTGGAGGTGTCTGAACGGGCAAATTTAACTCTCATTTCCCACCAGGAAGAGGAATTAACCAAAGGCTCAGCATGCCAGGCCGGAACCAGATTAGGGCCTGAAGCCATCCTGCGGTGTTGCGGCCAGGTCACAAGAAAGCGAGTTGAAGAAAGGAGCTCAGGGGCACAGTAATTCACAAACCTGCAGAGTTATAAAAGACAGCTATCGTCCAAAAATAGACTGAAGTAAGGCTGCCAAGAGGACTTGAAAGCGGGGCAGAATTGCAGGAAACCGATTTCAGGAGGTAGACTGGAATTGCATTGCAAGCATAGGAAAAGAGGCAGAAAGTCCACAATGATGCACTTGGCCAAAAAGGGCGTATGCGTTTTTTCCTGAATATATTCAGGAAAAAACGCATACGCACTTTTTGGCCAACCAAGCAAGCTTGCAAAGGAAATCTGCACTACAATGAAGTCTCACTTCCCCCCGGTCAAAAGGGCCATCTGAAAAAAGTGTAAAATCCAGAAAGGCAGGAAAGGCCATGGAGAACTGGGAGCCTTGTTATGCTGATGGGCGGGATGTAAATTGCCAACAACCACTCGGGAGAAGTGTATGGTGTTTCCTGAAACATCTAAAAAACAAAGCAACAGAGCCTAGGGCACTGCCACTTATGGTCCTATAGCTTAGGGAAATTAAAATCAAAAAGACACAGCCACCCCAAAGTTTGGGACGCCTCTGTTTACAAGAACCTCGTTTACAGTACAAGTTAAACATCGCAGAAAGTGAAAAATGGATAAAGAAGATGTGGTATTTACTTACAAAGCAATATCACTCAGCAATGAAATCTATGTCATCAGGCCCTTAGCATCACAATGAGTGGATTCAGGTATGATGATTCTAACTGAAATAAGTCACACAGAAAAAGAAACATCATAAGATATCAGTAATACACGGAATGTAAACTTGGCTACACAGGAACTGAATTACAGAACAGAACAGGGTCTCAAATTTAGAAAAACAACTTATGCTTGCTTAAGGGTAAAGGTGAGTTGGGGTGCTGCATAAAACCAGAGATTGAAATGAGCACAGATAAAGTTCCTTAAGTCAAATATGGAATAGACAAGAGCTACTCCTTGCTCAACGAAATGGACTCAACACCGCATATTAAACGCCTAAGAATGTACCTGACTAGTAAGTATCGTAAAACCTATGGATTGCTATGTCTCCAAAAGAGAATCAAGCATGTGTACAGGGGCATAAACGCAGCAGTGATAGGATTGGAGAGGTTCGGTGAGCAAATGAAGACCCTTTGAAGTCATATTGCATGGTACCCATTACACGGGTCTCAACTCTCCAGGTTTAAGGTATTCTTCCTTCAGCTAAAACATGCATGTGGAACCCAAGTATGATCAACCATGTGAACGGGAGACGTGTTCAAATATGTCTCAGTTTTCCTCCCCTGGTACTCGGGTGCAACATTCCAGACGCTTTACTAACACTCTCCCCACTTGGAGAGTCAGCGCCTTTAACCTCCTGTTTGGCACAGTTTGCAATTTCTGCGGAAGATGAACAGGAATAGCGAGAACCAATGAGAGGCTAGCTGGAGGTGTCTGGACGGGCAAATTTAACTCTCATTTCCCACCAGGAAGAGGAAATAACCAAAGGCTCAGCGTGCCGTACCGGAACCAGATTAGGGCCTGAAGCCATCCTGCGGTGTTGCGGCCAGGTCACAAGAAAGCGAGTTGAAGAAAGGAGCTCAGGGGCACTGTAATTCACAAACCTGCAGAGTTATAAATGACAGCTATCGTCCAAAAATAGACTGAAGTAAGGCTGCCAAGAGGACTTGAAAGCGGGGCAGAATTGCAGGAAACCGATTTCAGGAGGTAGACTGGAATTGCATTGCAAGCATAGGAAAAGAGGCAGAACGTCCACAATGATGCACTTGGCCAAAAAGGGCGTATGCGTTTTTTCCTGAATATATTCAGGAAAAAACGCATACGCCCTTTTTGGCCAACCAAGCAAGCTTGCAAAGGAAATCTGCACTACAATGAAGTCTCACTTCCCCCCGGTCAAAAGGGCCATCTGAAAAAAGTGTAAAATCCAGAAAGGCAACAGGCCATTGAGAACTGGGAGCCTTGTTATGCTGATGGGCGGGATGTAAATTGCCAACAGACACTTGGGAGAAGTGTATGGTGTTTCCTGAAACATCTAAAAAACAAAGCAACAGAGCCTAGGGCACTTCCACTTATGGTCCTATAGCTTAGGGAAATTAAAATCAAAAAGACACAGCCACCCCAAAGTTTGGAACGGCTCTGTTTACAAGAACCTCGTTTACAGTACAAGTTCAACATCGCAGAAAGGGAAAAATGGATAAAGAAGTTGTGGTATTCACTTACAAAGCAATATCACTCAGCAATGAAATCTATGTCATCAGGCCCTTAGCAGTACAATGAGTGGATTCAGGTATGATGATTGTAACTGAAATAAGTCACACAGAAAAAGAAACATCATAAGATATCAGTAATACACGGAATGGAAACTTGGCTACACAGGAACTGAATTACAGAACAGAACAGGGTCTCAAATTTAGAAAAACAACTTATGCTTGCTTAAGGGTAAAGGTGAGTTGGGGTGCTGCATAAAACCAGAGATTGAAATGAGCACAGATAAAGTTCCTTAAGTCAAATATGGAATAGACAAGAGCTACTCCTTGCTCAACGAAATGGACTCAACACCGCATATTAAACACCTAAGAATGTACCTGACTTGTAAGTATCTTAAAACCTATGGATTGCTATGTCTCCGAAAGAGAATCAAGCATGTGTACAGGGGCATAAACGCAGCAGTGATAGGATTGGAGAGGTTCGGTGAGCAAATGAAGACCCTTTGAAGTCATATTGCATGGTACCCATTCCACGGGTTTCAACTACCCAGGTTTAAGGTATTCTTCCTTCAGCTAAAACATGCATGTGGAACCTAGAGTATGATCAACCATGTGATCGGGAGACGTGTTCAAATATGTCTCAGTTTTCCTCCCCTGGTACTTGGGTGCAACATTCCAGACGCTTTACTAACACTCTCCCCACTTGGAGAGTCAGTCCCTTTAAACTCCTGTTTGGCCCAGTTTGAAATTTCTGCGGAAGATGAACAGGAATAGCGAGAACCAATGAGAGGCTAGCTGGAGGTGTCTGGACGGGCAAATTTAACTCTCATTTCCCACCAGGAAGAGGAAATAACCAAAGGCTCAGCGTGCCGTACCGGAACCAGATTAGGGCCTGAAGCCATCCTGCGGTGTTGCGGCCAGCTCAAAAGAAAGCGAGTTCAAGAAAGGAGCTCAGGGGCACTGTAATTCACAAACCTGCAGAGTTATAAATGACAGCTATCGTCCAAAAATAGACTGAAGTAAGGCTGCCAAGAGGACTTGAAAGCGGGGCAGAATTGCAGGAAACCGATTTCAGGAGGTAGACTGGAATTGCATTGCAAGCATAGGAAAAGAGGCAGAACGTCCACAATGATGCACTTGGCCAAAAAGGGCGTATGCGTTTTTTCCTGAATATATTCAGGAAAAAACGCATACGCCCTTTTTGGCCAACCAAGCAAGCTTGCAAAGGAAATCTGCACTACAATGAAGTCTCACTTCCCCCCAGTCAAAAGGGCCATCTGAAAAAAGTGTAAAATCCAGAAAGGCAGGACAGGCCATGGAGAACTGGGAGCCTTGTTATGCTGATGGGCGGGATGTAAATTGCCAACAACCACTCGGGAGAAGTGTATGGTGTTTCCTGAAACATCTAAAAAACAAAGCAACAGAACCTAGGGCACTTCCACTTACGGTCCTATAGCTTAGGGAAATTAAAATCAAAAAGACACAGCCACCCCAAAGTTTGGAACGGCTCTGTTTACAAGAACCTCGTTTACAGTACAAGTTCAACATCGCAGAAAGTGAAAAATGGATAAAGAAGTTGTGGTATTTACTTACAAAGCAATATCACTCAGCAATGAAATCTGTGTCATCAGGCCCTTAGCAGCACAATGAGTGGATTCAGGTATGATGATTCTAACTGAAGTAAGTCACACAGAAAAAGAAACATCATAAGATATCAGTAATACACGGAATGTAAACTTGGCTACACAGGAACTGAATTACAGAACAGAACAGGGTCTCAAATTTAGAAAACCAACTTATTCTTGCTTAAGTGTAAAGGTGAGTTGGGGTGCTGCATAAAACCAGAGATTGAAATGAGCACAGATAAAGTTCCTTAAGTCAAATATGGAATAGACCAGAGCTACTCCTTGCTCAACGAAATGGACTCAACACCGCATATTAAACGCCTAAGAATGTACCTGACTAGTAAGTATCTTAAAACCTATGGATTGCTATGTCTCTGAAAGAGAATCAAGCATGTGTACAGGGGCATAAACGCAGCAGTGATAGGATTGGAGAGCTTCGGTGAGCAAATGAAGACCCTTTGAAGTCATATTGCATGGTACCCATTACACGGGTCTTAACTCTCCAGGTTTAAGGTATTCTTCCTTCAGCTAAAACATGCATGTGGAACCCAAGTATGATCAACCATGTGAACGGGAGACGTGTTCAAATATGTCTCAGTTTTCCTCCCCTGGTACTCGGGTGCAACATTCCAGACGCTTTACTAACACTCTCCCCACTTGGAGAGTCAGCGCCTTTAACCTCCTGTTTGGCCCAGTTTGCAATTTCTGCGGAAGATGAACAGGAATAGCGAGAACCAATGAGAGGCTAGCTGGAGGTGTCTGGACGGGCAAATTTAACTCTCATTTCCCACCAGGAAGAGGAAATAACCAAAGGCTCAGCGTGCCGTGCCGGAACCAGATTAGGGCCTGAAGCCATCCTGCGGTGTTGCGGCCAGGTCACAAGAAAGCAAGTTGAACAAAGGAGCTCAGGGGCACTGTAATTCACAAACCTGCAGAGTTATAAATGACAGCTATCGTCCAAAAATATACTGAAGTAAGGCTGCCAAGAGGACTTGAAAGCGGGGCAGAATTGCAGGAAACCGATTTCAGGAGGTAGACTGGAATTGCATTGAAAGCATAGGAAAAGAGGCAGAACGTCCACAATGATGCACTTGGCCAAAAAGGGCGTATGCGTTTTTTCCTGAATATATTCAGGAAAAAACGCATACGCCCTTTTTGGCCAACCAAGCAAGCTTGCAAAGGAAATCTGCACTACAATGAAGTCTCACTTCCCCCCGGTCAAAAGGGCCATCTGAAAAAAGTGTAAAATCCAGAAAGGCAGGACAGGCCATGGAGAACTGGGAGCCTTGTTATGCTGATGGGCGGGATGTAAATTGCCAACAACCACTCGGGAGAAGTGTATGGTGTTTCCTGAAACATCTAAAAAACAAAGCAACAGAACCTAGGGCACTTCCACTTATGGTCCTATAGCTTAGGGAAATTAAAATCAAAAAGACACAGCCACCCCAAAGTTTGGAACGGCTCTGTTTACAAGAACCTCGTTTACAGTACAAGTTCAACATCGCAGAAAGTGAAAAATGGATAAAGAAGTTGTGGTATTTACTTACAAAGCAATATCACTCAGCAATGAAATCTGTGTCATCAGGCCCTTAGCAGCACAATGAGTGGATTCAGGTATGATGATTCTAACTGAAATAAGTCACACAGAAAAAGAAACATCATAAGATATCAGTAATACACGGAATGTAAACTTGGCTACACAGGAACTGAATTACAGAACAGAACAGGGTCTCAAATTTAGAAAACCAACTTATGCTTGCTTAAGGGGAAAGGTGAGTTGGGGTGCTGCATAAAACCAGAGATTGAAATGAGCACAGATAAAGTTCCTTAAGTCAAATATGGAATAGACAAGAGCTACTCCTTGCTCAACGAAATGGACTCAACATCGCATATTAAACGCCTAAGAATGTACCTGACTAGTAAGTATCTTAAAACCTATGGATTGCTATGTCTCCGAAAGAGAATCAAGCATGTGTACAGGGGCATAAACGCAGCAGTGATAGGATTGGAGAGGTTCGGTGAGCAAATGAAGACCCTTTGAAGTCATATTGCATGGTACCCATTACACGGGTCTTAACTCTCCAGGTTTAAGGTATTCTTCCTTCAGCTAAAACATGCATGTGGAACCCAAGTATGATCAACCATGTGAACGGGAGACGTGTTCAAATATGTCTCAGTTTTCCTCCCCTGGTACTCGGGTGCAACATTCCAGACGCTTTACTAACACTCTCCCCACTTGGAGAGTCAGCGCCTTTAACCTCCTGTTTGGCCCAGTTTGCAATTTCTGCGGAAGATGAACAGGAATAGCGAGAACCAATGAGAGGCTAGCTGGAGGTGTCTGCACGGGCAAATTTAACTCTCATTTCCCACCAGG